>NW_027249296.1:0-82500 GCF_030848795.1 Temnothorax nylanderi | reverse complement strand
TATTTAATATTAACGCATACACATATATGTATATGTACATATTGTCTAAATTTTCTTGCAAAAGTAATCACTAATCACGAAATAATGATTTCCGAAGTGATATTTATGTTATATCAACAAGTAACTTTAATTCACTTTTAGTATATACTTAAGTCTAATGTAAGTAGTTATCCATGCAATATCTGCTCAGCTTAAACGCCAATTGATTTTAAGTGTTTATTTTTAGATGGATTCCAACACATATTAAGTATTGCAAAGCCACGCATTATTTTTGTATCTCGGCGCACCGAAAATCTTTTCGTCAAAATGCTACCAAAATTATCCTGGAAAGTGGAACTAATAGAATTGGACGATCAACCGCTCACGGCAAACGTCCGTACGTTGACGAATATCTTAAATAACGAACCAAGTGTAGACTACATGAGATATAAAGTCGCAGATATCGGTGACGCCAGTCGGCATCCGTTGACTATTCTATGTTCGAGCGGAACCACGGGGTTGCCGAAAGGAGTAACGCTATCTCATAAAAATATAATGGCGCTTTTCACGAAAATAAGGTAAGTTTTACATACATCCATTAGTTAATATATTTTTAAGCGATAAAACTGATGTGTATTGTATTTAATTAAAAATCCGTGTTGAACATTTAGTTTCTCAGCAGATATTTAAATTTAACACAAAATATAACACCATACCATTACTTCAAAAAAGTAACATTTTGCAAGCTACCTTTAACTGTAATATGTTAATACTAATTTTAACTTTATAATTGAACAACACTGTGCCTGTACAATCGTCCAAAAAGATAATGTGCCATTTCCTCGCTTGAAAACACGGTCAAGAATCTGATTTTGTAATTTAAATGTGATTTGAAAACGCAGCAAGCCCGAGTACTTGGATATAAAAGAGGGTGATAGAATACTGATGCTGCTGCCGTTTTATCACGGCTACGCGATGAGCACGACGCGACGCGATGAGCGCGACGATACTCGGTATTTATACGAGCTCCACTGTGATCGTGATGCCCGCCTTCGAGCCGAAGCTCTTCCTGACCCTGGTGCAGGAGCACAGGATCACCCATCTGCCGCTCGTGCCGCCGATCCTGACGTTCCTGGCGAAACACCCGCTGGTGGAGAAGTACGACTTTCGCAGCGTGAGAGAACTCATCTGCGGAGCGGCGCCGGTTGCGAAGGACGTAAGTTTTCTTCTGTCATCGTGAAGTTTGTCGTCCCCCCCCCTCTCCCTACGTACCGAGCCCTTCTCGGCCAAGTTATCACGGCAAGAAAAGCAGCCATCGGCGGGACTAAGTGCCGAAGTGAGTCCTCGATGCCGCGCGGCTGCGGTGAGAGGATCGAACGAAGGACCGCGAGAGGAAGTCTCGAAGAGTCGTCGCATTTTCACTAGACACGGCCCGGGGAGTAACTTTATCGCGTTCGTTTTTGTTTAACCGGTTCGCGGAGTCTCGCTAAGGAGGAGTAGGAGGAGAAGAAAATAAAAGGCCGCACTCTCTCGCGAGTTCGCAATCGCGAGTCTTTCGGAAAATGCGAAACTGATCTCTTATCGGCGGACAGGGCGAGGGGAGGGCTCTTAAAGTTTCGAAAACCAAACACGCCTCTGAACTTAAATGTCCTCCGAATGCCGCTTTCTAGTTGGATATCGTTGCTTTTGTTTCCCGCGTGATTGAGAAACAATTGCGGCAGGATAAAAGGAGTATTGAAAACAAGAGAAAGAATCCCGTATATATACGTTAATTCTTTGGCTTTGAACAAAATTCATATTGCTAAATTCTATTTCTGTAATAATAGTTAAAAATAATTCTTCTTATAAGATTTATTAAATTTATTAATTAAATAAATCATCTTGTGACAAATTTCGAAAGGTAATACTATAAGATAACATTAATGTGTGACATCCTCAGATCATTACTTTACAAGTCGTTAATGTTAATTTTTTCGCTATTGATTAATTATACTAATTGAATTAAGAGTTCAATGGTGGCACAACTAATTCAAAAACAATGGTGAGATGCAAGGCAACTTATCTCCTCTTTTTCTTCGCAGATCATAGCCGCGGTGAAGGCTCGCATCGGCGTGAAATGCGTTCGCAACGGCTACGGCATGACGGAGCTGTCGGTAGTGAGCGGTGTAAGCGGACGCGACGACGATGACGATGCGTTCGAGAATCCAGGATCCGGATTACTCATGCCTGGTTTTCTCGGCAAGGTGGTTGATCTCGAGACACAAGAGACGCTGGAGGCTGGTCAGGTGGGCGAGATCTGCTACCTGGGTGAGCAAGTGATGCTGGGTTACTGGGACAACCCCGAGGCGACCAGGCAGACCATTGACCAGGACGGATGGCTTCACACCGGCGACATCGGCTACTTCGACGACAAAAGCAAGCTGCACGTGATCGACCGCGTCAAGGAGCTGATCAAGTACAAAGGCTATCAAGTTTCGCCGTCGGAGATCGAGACTGTCCTATTATCGCATCCCGAAGTAAAAGACGCCGCGGTTGCCGGCAAACCTGACGAACGTAGCGGGGAGGTTCCCGTGGCTTTCGTAGTGAAGCAACCCGGCGCCAAGATCACCGCCCAAGACCTGCAGGAGCTCGTTAAAAGTAAGTTATCACTCAACCTGAGATTCTTTAGCATCCCTCGCAAAGATTCATAAAGACATCATTCATTTATATTCTGACTATAAAGAAATCTCGGACACAGGTGCGCGCTGTTTTGTTCTTTTCATAAGTCATACTCGTTTGACTTTTCATCACAGTGAAATTTTAGTTCTTATAGATTTTTTACACTTAAAAATAAGAAACATAAAAAGATATTTCAAAGCAGATAAAAAAATACATAGATTCTTAATTAAAAATTAAAAATTTAATTAATTATTTGCAAGAATAACTCGGTACGAATGCGTTGTCGCATACTTTAAATGTGTGAGCAAAACACGGTGCATAGAAATGAGCGCATGATATAATAGCAGCATTTAACATTACGTTACATTATTAACGGCATTATTAGCGACATCGCATTGTGATATTGTTAAATACTGTGATCAGCAAAATTATTAGTTACCCCCGTTGTCTCTGTAATTTAAATACATGCCGCAGCTAGAGACCGTGGAAATATTCCGCCCCGTCTTGACATTTTAATAGTAAACGCAAGCCGAGCGACGACCCTGTACATACATTAACCGAGCAATTCAATTTATCTTGCAGAGCAACTGTCACCGCAAAAATGGCTGTACGGCGGAGTGCAATTTGTCGATGCCATACCGAAGAATCCTGCCGGCAAGATTCTACGCCGCGAACTACGAGCAATGATTTCTAAATTGTAATAATAGAAATCGCATATCGATGGATTTGCGCTCGTATAAGTATAAATCCCCTGCGATGAAGATCGAAAAAAGCATTGAATCAACAAAGTACATAAATTGTAATATTGTTAACATTGCCAAGACCGAATTGGCAATCGCTCAATAAAAGTACCATGATGCGTGTACCAAGAAATATTTCTGCGTTAACGAGCTTCTCACTGCGTAGGAAGAGTGATTAAGCGCCGCGGATTTCTTCGTTGCAGAAACGTAAATTTATTGCAGCCTTGTTGTCACATTGATTAATTCGTGAATAAACCGTTGAACAACCGTGACCGATTAAATACGAGCGCTCGGTGGACCAGTTCCATCCTCCCGAATGTAACGAGACGGCACAGCGTGAGGGTGTTTTGAGTTATATTACACGATATCACTCTTGCGCCCCGACTTGCAGCGCTACGAAAATAAGCAAAGAAACCTGTTGCGTTACACACGTCGACGAGGAACGCGAGCGCGCGTTCTCGTATTTCATCAATACCTAAACTTCTACTTGTTTTTTCCTTTACGACGATACGAGTCGAGCTTCTTATCAATCCTTCCAGTGAATCTCTGTAGTAATTCGAAAAATATCTACGATTAATTCTTTAAATAAATAATAGGTATTTTAAATGAAGACAGCTTATCTCGACTTTTATATTAAATTACCAGCATCAATTTCCGTTATTTTCCCTCTATTGACAGCTCCATTTTACAGCAAGGCCTTCGTAGTTTGATATGATATGATACAAAAATTCTGATCTAAGCCATGATTTTTCAGACGGATTTAGGTGAGCTTCAACATGTCACACGTTATGAGTTTTGGACGACCCTGCGTAGATGAAATTCTCATCCCTCACGGAATTTTTTTAGCAGAAGTAGATTGATTTCGAAAAAGGAAAATTGTTCGACTCTCATTCGTTACCTATTCTAAATGCATTCAGTGAGCGATAATTGATCATAATTGATAATGGCTGCGTCACTTAACCGGAATAGTTAACCGTTACCGAAAAAGTGCGGCATAAATTGCCGGCGGTTTCGACGAATCAACGCGATTATCGATGTCCGGTGACGGAGAAATTTAAATTTTACGCCGTGGACTCTCTCGTATACGGTCCCTAGATACAGGTAGTCGTACGCGAAGATACGTACATATGTACACGCGCGCGGGGGGTGTGCACGCGTACGCGTATGTAACCGTCGACAGTTATGTGTACGTGTTCATGCCTCGCGTTCCTGTTGATTTAATTACGACGATTGGCCTGACAAATCTAATTGACGTGCATCAATTATTTGGCCCGCGTTCGAAGGCCGTTTAATTCCCTATCCTCTTTCCGACGAGAACACGGTTTCGCGGTAATCCCATTTTTCAGGGGACTTTCTCTCTCTCTCTCTCTCTCTCTCTCTCTCTCTCTCTCTCTCTCTCTCTCTCTCTCTCTCTCTCTCTCTCTCTCTCTCTCTCTCTCTCTCTCTCTTTGTGAAATTTCGTTCGCCGTTGTGTCGTCGAGTCGGTAGCAGTCTCTGCTTCGATACCTAGTCGATAGATTCAATCGGGATGGACAGATTTATAAAGACAGTTCTAAGCGCAAATGAACATCCTTCTAGAATTTTATATCGTGCCGAATAATTTCGGTGATAATAATATTTAAGAATAATTATAACTGGGGAAAGTATAGATAGTTATAATCACCGGCATATATAGCCTAAATAAGTAAACTGTAATTTTTTATTTGTATACAGCTGCAGAGGTCTGCAGTCACATAAAAGCTATATGCTAAAAGGGAGTTGTGCCCGCGTTTCCATTTCGTAATTTGGAATATTCGTATTTGCGTGTCGTTGCACACCGAACGAATAATCCATAATCGCGTGTTTGCCACGGCCAATCGTGTGCCTAATTATATGAAACCATCCTGTATACAGTGTACGATACTAATGCAGCAAATTATCTGCGCGCATGCCGTTATTGGGATCACCGTGACATACACGCGGGTTCGACTACTGAAATCTGCGTATTTCGCCGGGGGAAGGGGCTCGCCGGGGGTTGAGGGCAACGATAAATTAGCGTTGATGGAACGAATTTTCAAAAGCGTACTGCTCGCCGCTTACTCTTACGCCGGATTACCGTCTCGTTTAAGCGACGAATTTTCGCTGCGCACATATTCGCCGATTTTAGGAAGGTAAAATCCACAATTATTTTCGCTCGGGAAGGAATATCTCTGAAGCTGCAATGCGGACTTGCGTGGCGGCACAAAAAGTCGTCTGTTTTAAGCTCCCTTCGAAGGCTGATTACAACTTCTCTGCAAATTTACATCTTGTTTAAACTCAATAATTGACTTATTGCAAACTCGACGATCGTTTTACCGCGACAAAAGTGTTTACATTGTAAAAGTGATCGTTACGAGGCACCGGTCGTAATATAACAAAATATCACGTCGCAAAGCTTTAACGCATTCGCCTCGAGCACGCCGCGCGCGTACATATATGAAATACTTGAATGTACTCAGGAAATGAGATCCGAGTCTATCTGCGCGCAATCAGATATGGGAATTCGCGTGCCTCGCGGATATTCAGATATTCACAATGGTCTGGATTCGTGCGCCGCACACGCTTGACGTGTTGTTCGCGACGTTAATCAGTCCAAACGATTATTCCTCTCAGGTGCCTCATCGGTATTTACCTCATACTTTTTAGACATATTCCGCGACACCCGTGAGACATTGAAATTTATTATCTATATACGATAACAAAATAAAACCTCGGCTTTTATAGTGCAGTTTTTCAAGTCGAGGGATACTTCTCTTCCTTAAGGGGTTACATGGGTTTCGAAGGTTAAAAAAAGCATATTTTCTCTAATTTTTTTTAAATATAATAAAAGAATTATTTTATTCAAACTTTTAAGCATATAAAAGAGCAACATTTTAACAATATTTTATAAAATTTTTATTTAAAAATTTTGAAAATTCTGCCGTCGGGACCTGGTTTTCGGAGATTCCTTAGAAAAAAGTATCCTCACGGTGGTCAGGATAACTCATGATAGCTTTATCTGAAATCAAAAAACCAAATATTTTCTGTTAGTAGGTGAGTATAGCTCGTGATTAAACGAAGGATTTAAAAAAAAATTGAAATTTGAATTTTTGGCAGAGTTGTATGCAAAAAGTACAATTTTCGGAAAAATCTTCACCACATGTTGCCTTGTAAAATAACTTGTGATCAAAGAAAAAAAAAACCTTCGTTCAATCACTAGACAATCTTATCTAGAAGAAGTGTGCAAAATTTCAATAAGATCGGTCGATTAGTTTTTGAGAAATCGTGTCCACCGACTTCAAAAATAGAGTTTTGAGAAAAAAGTGATTAAAGTTTTAAGTAGGAATAAAACGGAAAAAAAATTTTTTTTTTAACTTACTTAGAATCGTCGATTCCAGCTCCATAAAGCATAGATCCTGCTGCAGCTGCAATGTTCAGGGCATCCTTTTGCTCTGCTGATTTTTTGAAATTTCCAAACCCATGTAACCCCTTAAACTTATAAAAACAATTTTAAAAAACAGAATTGTTTTAGATTCAAGTATATAATTTATCAAGACACCTATTATTATGCAATATACTTTTCTTTCGTTAATTTCATAATATTTTATAAAAAAAATTCAATTTGTCAATTTACAATGAAAGATTTTGCAATGATATCGATTGTCGAGGGCATTTGTTACAAAGTATCGACAAAGCGCGATAGGAATCGTCCAACCTCGAGGAATGCATTCGCGCATCGTTCGGATCCGCGGTGCACTTAAACCAAAGCACGGCTGAAAGGGCACAAAACGGCAGAGGCGACGCAGTTGGCCGCCATGGCGATAGATAGCGAGATTTGGGCATAGCGAGCGGTACAATACACGCTCGCGCCGGGCCTTCAGAAAATGAGATACGATAGGAGGGTGAGTACGAAGGGGTTGAGGATGGTGAGACTCCCAGGCAGGGGGAAAGGCAGGGAGAGGCAGGAGGAGATCGGGAGAGGGGCCTATCACTCGGCTAGATCCAATACAATGCGAACTATTGTACCCACGTTCGCCATCCACTCCAATTCCTGGCGTGGAGATATGCAGCCGAGTTGGGGGCTGCACTTCGCGCGGAAGTGGCACACGCGTATGACTGTACGGACAAAACTGTTTCAATATATTCAATCATAAATATAAAATAATTGTGCATGCAACTATAAATGGTGTTGATTTCCGTAAAAAGAATATTTAAGTGAATAATAAGTATTGGTTAACATTTCATAATTTTAAAAATGTAAAAAATGTTTTTTAACAAAAGTGTCGAAATCAGAAAATTGTGCGAGATAGAAAGAGGAAATGTAATGTTTTAAAAAATTGAACATTTTTAAACCCATCACGATCATAGAAAATATTGAAATGCAGTTGAAAAAGTATTTAATGCAAAAAACTACTTGGCATTGGTAGATCTCGGAATAATAAGATAATGGAAACAAATAATGTTTTTAATTTAGACCTAATAAATAATCACCCCAACATTCTTCTTACGGAAATCATCATTTCTTAAAAAAAGGTTATAAATATTACGAAAAATAAGTAAAACAGATACATGTTCTTTTTTATGCAGCATTTATCAAAAATATAAGGCACATTTAATAAATTGTCTATAAACTACGTTATAAGTTACAAGACTGACAACGTCTTATATTCGATTGTCATAAATGCGGAGACATAATTGCTAATAATTTATTGTACTTTTTAATATTTTTTTTTTTTTACAAAGCTATGTAACCATGAATACCTATATTAGCGAAATTCTGCTCTAGTAACGATAAATAAAAATTAAAATGGAAAAAATTGAATTAAAGAGACAAAACGAGTATGAAAATACAGACTCAGGCAGTAACCAAGAATGAAGGATAAAAAAAGAGTACAAGCGCGTGGGTAAGAAGTAAAGCTTTAAGAAGCAGAAAAACAAGGAGCACGGCTCAGGAGTGGAAAGAGAAAGAAAAAGACACCGAGGTCAAAGATGCAAGGGTGATGAAAATGGAAGGACGGGGTAACGCGGGAGTGAGAGACCTTATAGGGAGGAAAGAAGAAAACGGCTGAAAACGACGAGTGTGTAGCGGGATATAGAGTACCTCGCAGCAGAGGCGAAAGAGAAGAACTAAAATGGGAGAAGAAGTATAAGAGGGAAAGAGCATTAACGTTTCTTTTTTTTTCTCTCCAATTCCTCTTTCTGCCGGAGGGGAGAGCGGGGGTGCAGCCGGCCAGCGAGAAACGTGCCATACTTCCCAATCTCTTTTCTCTCTCGGCCGTTCTCCATAATTTAAAGTAATTTCGCAGCGCGGTACACGAGTAACCGCACGTTAATACCCCCCCTGTCCCCCCGCCGTCCCTCGGACCGCCGCCGTCTGTCCTGCGCCACTGTTACCGCTCGCCCTTGAGCAACGTATGTAGTGCGGTCACGTTCCCGGGGAAATCATGCCGCTGCCGAAAATGAATTGTTATTACGACGACGATGTAGTGTCAAGTGCAACCCGGGGGTCGATCTACGGCTCGCCACCCGACCCAGGGTGTCCATTTCCGCGTGACGCATGGGCTGCGCCCGGGATTTACGCGCCCCGGCGGTCACGTCGACATAAAATTGCCGCGGCGAGGAGAAGACGAAGACATTAAACGGTCCCGAGGATTATTGACGTTCAATTGATGAAGTGAGAGCGCGGAAAAATAATCGAGCCCCCTGCCTATATGAACGGGGGATCGGCGCGCCATGATGAATAGCGCGACGATCGTGGCTCACCGTGACTCGATCTTTGCACTCGGACGAGGCGAAATCGATATTTCATGGTTAACGAGGGTTCATTTGACCGTCGCTGCTTATTATAATGAACGAGCCCGTATATCTGACCAGGGGTCGTGACGGTGGAGGGGTAGGATCGGCGGTCGACGGAAGGGCCGTCGAGTCAGAGCAGAAACGATCCAGAGAGAGGGGGACGCCGAAAGGGGGTGGACGGGCGCGCGAAGGGAGAGAGGAGACAGGCGTTTACGTGCGGCAGACATCCGATGATGCATAGTTGCTGTTGACATGCTGGAACGTCAGGCTCACATGACCTCTCAAGCGCAGCCATTATCCACAAAGCGCGATACTGCCCTTCCCCCCCCCCGTCCGACCCCTCTTCCATCTCGTGCCTGTTGCCCGTCCCCTCTGTCCGTCGAATTGGGACAATAACCGCTCCGCGAAGTCGTGTTATAATTATTGGCCGGTTTTCGCGAGTTCCACCCCGTCGTCATAGCACGTTTTGCCCCTCGTTAATTGCGCAATAATGCCACTACCGGCGCGCCTCTTCGCCATTGCTCGCCGCTTCCGGTTCTCCGGTCCCCCGGGACCCGGGAGAGCCTGTCGACAACGGGAGGGGCGCAAATTTGTAAAACGCAGTTTTGCAACATGCTGTACTTCCGCAACATGCCGGTTGTCCCGCTGACGTTTTCGCCGGACTTTATTTACGCGCGTTTCGCGTTCAGATTGATAATGTTGCTCCGGACGCACGCGGCTGATTGAAACACACCAGGTTGTGGGAACGGATGCTATCCGAATGGGCGGAGATTTGTTGTGTCAATGTATGTATTAGATCGTTGTTTTATCCGTGCGAATTTAGTTGCCGTTTTAATTTATTAAATTGTTGTGCAATGAAAAATATTGATTCTCCACTCGGCCGTACCCTTGATCGGCTTTGCGAATACTAATTAAATTGTTGGTCGAAGTCATTGCGATTGTATATATCGCGCACGTTTATGAAAAATATATTTAATAACGATTGTGTTATTGTGATTAAATTGATTATCAATTTAATTATACGATTGTGCTGTTCTAGCTATGGTTGAGATTGCGTTTTAAGTCCGAAAGTAACGACGCGAAGCTTGCTAAGGCGAAGAATTGCACGTAAGATTCATTCTAATAATATTATTAGGCAATCAAGATGCAGTTCTGGCTGTTAACGGAGTTTTTCCTTAATTTGAAAAATATCTTTCCTTTGCAAGAGAAACAGTTTAAAAAAATCAAAAGCCCGTTTATAAAACAAGTAACTCGGATATTGAACTTTATGTAACATATCAACTTTCTTCCGACGTCTCGACATTCCATGCACAATATAGAGATTATTACAATTTTGGCAAAAGTGGGAAAGATACAAACGTCAAGGAGCCGTGTATTTCGAAAATCGATCAGACGATCTCCCCGCGTGTGTCTCTACCCTGCTATACCCCGTTGTTTCTAACGGCGGAAAAAGGTTTGCTTGTCAAGTGGCGCGGCGCCCGATGAAAATTACAGGATGATGAGCGAATATGCATTAGGGCTAGGGGGTAACGCGACGCGACGCAACGCCCGATTACGTATGCAGCGATGCGACATGCGCGTAATTCCGTCGACGACGTACTACCGGCGGCGTGGCGCGAACGCCGTCGAATCGACCGCGCGACTTTGCGCGGCGGCCGAACACGTCGGATTGTTCATCGCATTGTATTCGCCACGGCCGCGGCGGAGCCGGCAGAGATCGTCGACTCCGTGCAGACCGCGCTTAAAGCGACGATGCGCATATCGGACGAGCGGGCTAATTGTTTTACAGCGAGACCGGGAGAGATTACCCTCGCCCTCCCACCGATATCCGGCCCGCACTTGACGCAATACCGCAATCAGTGTGTCGTTGTACCGCCCGGAAATCGTGCCGCGAATGTGATTGTCGCACGTCCGCGGATAATCGTCAATCGACAATTTGATGTTTGCTCTCTAATGATGCGCGTTGTGATGCTGTTTTGCATCATCGCGACCTACGGCACGCGGCCGATCTCCGACAAACGCTTCGAGCAACTTTTCGTAAAAAATATTATAGGTATATGACGCGAAAAAGAATCGAGCTTCGAAACGTTCTACATGATTAATTAATCAATTATTGGTCTTCATTCTTTTTTTTTTGTTTTTTTGTTTCGGAGGAAGAGGGGAAATGCCTCGCGCATTCAACCGGGGGCCGGCCACCCGGAATATGTGGGGCTTGCACCCACTAAAACCCCTCTCCCTAAACATCGCACTACGGACTACAGTTACGACACGCGGGGTCTTTATTCTTTAAGAGATAGCAATGTTCGTCCTCGACATTGCGTGAATAGCTGAGAATGCGAGCGAAGTTCCTGACATTTCACTTATACAAGACAAACGTTGCGAGGGTGGTTGCGGACCGCTCGAGATCGCGAGTTGGATGTCTACGGTTACGCGACTCGGTTAACCCGCGGTGTCTTCGGTACTCACCCGCGGTATTAATCAAGCCTCTGACAGCGAGCGCAATTTCACGGATCGCGGAGAAGGTTTCTCGTTGAGAAACGCGCTTCGCAACGCGGATGCCTCCGCGCTCGCGCTCGACGAGCGCGCAAATCGCGCGATTTCCATGCGTTTTCCAATCAACGATCGCCTCGCCGGCGACGATCTAATTAAAGCTCGCACGCGAAATTCCGCGCGTTCCATGTGTAATCGGTTTAAACGTTTGCGCGCACTGCGCGGCACCGCTTAATTCTAAGCGGTCTCTTCATCGCGAGAGAATCAGAATCAGAATCAGAATCGTCATTTATTAGACGCTCTGGGACTACGTCCCCTAAAGAGTCGAAACTGAATTACAAAAATAGTAACAAATTAAGGATATAAAACATTCATACATTAAAAGCAGCTACAAAAGAAAAATATAAGAATAAAGAGAAAAGTCGCCGAGGAGATTTATCCGGTGGGACGACGGGAACCTGATCAGTAGTGCAATTCTGTAACTCGTTATGCCGTCGTTATGAGCTATAACGACAATTGCGCAGCTTTTTTACCATATAAAATATCTGCGCAACGATAGTCGATACCTCATAACGAGTTACAGAATCGCACTCCTGGTAATCGCTCTGACAGAATGGACGACAAAATGTTTGAGGAACTCACGCCAAATCTGATCGCCAGTCGACCAAACACGTATACATTGGCCAAAGCACTGGCCGAGCGAATGCTCCAGCGGGAAAGGGGTTCTTTACCGGCGGCGATTGTCAGGCCATCGATCGTGCTGTCGTCGTACAGAGAACCGGTCGCCGGTTGGGTGGACAATCGCAACGGCCCCACAAGAATTATCGCCGCCGCTGGGAAAGGCTTCTTCAGGTGAGATGACAACGAGCGGCCATAATTAGCGATCGCTAGTATCGGTATTATAATAGAATTAGAATGAATACTGACGTCTCTCGGTATTGTTATTTCAGTATTGCTCACAATCTTCGTAAGTCATTATTTTCGTGCGAATAAATCTCTCTTACAAATCGCGATCTCTTGCTTGCAGAAATATACTATGCCACGAGGACAAAGTGGCGGATCTGGTGCCCGTCGACATTGTAATCTCCCTAATGATTTGCGCGGCATGGAGGACCGCCACGCAACACACCGACACCATCCCAATTTATAATTGTTGCACCGGCCAGCAAAATCCAATAACTTGAAAGAAGTTCATCGATCTGTCGATCTTTAAATATTGCCGGCTACACCCGATGGACAATGTGCTCTGGTATCCGGACTATCCGGACGTTCGTTGCAATAGGTCCTCCATGATAAATACATTGTGCGTGAAACTTCAGCACAATGTACCTGCGTATATCTTAGACACTCTCGCACGGCTCAAGGGCTCGCGGCCTATAATGGTCCGCAAGCAGGCGAAACTTTCCAAAGCCGCCAAGTGTTTCAAGTACTTCGCTACGAACCAGTGGAATTTTAGAGACAATAACGTGCGAAATCTGGGTGAGCAACTCAGTCCGGAGGATAGAGAAACGTTTATGTTCGACGTTACGCAAATCGACTGGTCATCTTATTTGGAGAATTATATTCTCGGAATAAGACAGTTTATCCTGAGAGAGAGTCCGGACACACTGCCAGCTGCTCGTTCACGCATGACAAAGTAAGACATACTTTTTGCTTTTCAGCAATTGTTTTATATAATAGAATTATAATAGAATTATAATAGAATTAGAATGAATATATACTGACGTCTCTCGGTATTGTTATTTCAGTATCGCTCACACTCTTCTCGTAGTATCTTCAAGTAGTCCAGATTCTCCTACATTCATCAAAAGACAAACCAGCATCAAAGACTACTGGCTAAGTAAACCTTTAAGCACTAGAAACTCGTATAGCAAACTAGAAGATGTAGATATGCGTGAGACTAATGTAGAAAGTCACAGCAGCTCCTCAGTAGAGGCGGTAACAGAAATCGAAACTAAATTACCACCAATTTTTATTGATGGAGTGGAAGATATTGCACCATTAAAACAAGTACTGGATAAAATAGCGGAAGGCTAATATGTAATGAGAATTCTAAAAAATAATCAAGTCAGAATACAACTCCTTTCAACAGTTAAATATCATCCTATTGTGGAAGCTCTAAAGCAAAAAGGAACCCAAGGATTTACCAATGCAAAACCGACAAAAAATTTAAAGTGCTGTTAAGAAATATGCACCCATCAGCTTGTGTCAATGATATTAAAACAGATATCGAAGCCCAAAATCACAAAGTCATAAATATAAATAAATTTACGGCTTTAACCACCCCAATCCTATTCTTCTAATTACTCATTGTTTTATGTGGCTTTTCATCTATAAAATTATTTCTGTTATAGACAACCCTGCCAGATATATTCTCCTATTTCCCAGCCGGTAGTTCTGTACAAACATTAGAGCATTTTTACCAAAATATTCGTATAAGTGAGTATTCCCCCATTCATAAAACAATATTTCCTTTTATAAAGCAATATTCCGGTTGATGTAATGTTGCAATAAAACATTTCTTGCCATTTAAAATAAGATATCGTTGAAAGATCTAAATTAATTTTTATAATTTTCTATATATTAATTTATAATTGTATGCACATGTAATTATTTTTTTCCAAATATACTTTCAAGTTTTGGATATTTATAAATGTATGATTAATATCGATTGTTGCAGAGGACTTTCGAAACTATGATTATGGAATAGCTGAAAACTATAAACGATACAAACAGGAAACACCCCCAAGTTATGATCTGAAAAAGATTACTGCTCCAATAATTTTATTTTACTCAGCAAACGATGTGATTGTCTTAGAAGAGGTAATAGTTCTCCGTTAAGTTTTTCATTGTCTAATTTTTACTGTGAAATAAAAGCAAGAGAAAGAAATATTTACACAAACATAATGAAATAATGATCATATATAATATTTTAACAATATGAAAGAATCCGATTGAATATAATTGCAAAGTGTAAAAGGGAAAACAGCTGATTTGTAACAATCGGATCTATTTTCTACTCTTCATACATTTAAATCATCACGTCATTAATTAATACCATTTCTTTCATCATGTTTTTAATTTTCAGAATGTATTGGAACTTGGCAAACGCTTACCAAATGTTCTCCTAACTGAGGAAGTACCATTTAAACTTTTCAATCACCTCGATTTCTTGTGGGCAATCAACGCGAAAACTCTTTTATACGACCGTGTGTTAGAACTATTACAAAAGTTTGATGCTGGCTAAAAAAACAACAAAGATATCTACAAAGTCGAAAAACTTTTAAATACAATCGTTACCTTTGAACAGCCGTATATAAAAAAAGAGACATTGCTCAATGTACAAGATGTCAAGCCTACGGTCATACAAAAAGTATTGTTTTAGGGGCCCAAAATCCGTAAAATGCGCCGAAAACATCTTACCACGGACTGGCCTATAAAACAAAAATTCAAAGAAGTTAAATGCTGTAATTGTGGAAGCAACCATCCGGCAAGTTACAAGGGATGCGAAATACGCAAACAACTGCAACAAAAAATCTTTCCAAGACTGAGAGATAAAAAAGCCGAGGAGCAAAATATAAGAACAAACCAAAGCAAAGAGCAGGCAAACGACATAGCACCGAGCACACTAAGGCCCAATTTAAACTATGCACATGTATTAAAAGAAAACACTCACAAGCCTCAACACACACACACACACACACACACACACACACACACACACACACACACACACACACACACACACACACACACACACACACACATCGTCTTTATTACTTGTAAAAGTTTTTAAATTATTTGAGGACAAACTTGTTAAAAAGCATTTAATGCTATAAATTCAACTATCTATGATATAATATTGCAATTCTTGAAATATAGTAATGTGGATACTTTAAAAAATATGACATTCTTGAAAAGTCCAAATTCAATTCAATAATGAGGGCTATTGGATTTACGAAAAGTATCTATTTCACATTTTGATTTATCTTGCAACATATCAAAGCCGAAGAGATTCAATTTTCCAAACGTTTTTTCTATAAGTATAATATTGTTGCGTGCTGCGACCGCCCGGTTTACTCCCCGACCACGCGAGTCAGTTGTCGGGCCGAACGGCCTTTAGGTGTCGATCGACCGGCCGAGAAGTCAACGGAGATTCACGTTAAAGTTATTGTAGCAACGGTTGCTGGGGAGCTTGTTATTAAAAACAAGTCTCCCGTCAGATTTTTGCTGAACTCCTCTTGTGGAGGACGCGTTTCATCCTGTTACGCAAGCGCTTGAATAAAGTTGGTGTTTCCTTAAAATCGGTCTCCTTTCTTTTACGCGCGCGGATCGTGTGTGCTTGTGTGAGGGAGTGTGTGTTGCCGCGCACGAAGGCGCGAGTCGTAGCGACGTCGAGGGACGTCGTCGGAGGTGCAACAATATTACAACTGTAATACTTACTGCGGGGTGTAAGTCGACAGCTTTTTTAAAAGCAATTAGTTGTACGTAATTGGTACACACATATAGAAAACAATGATTTAAATAACAACAGTGAGCAAATAGCAATGCCCACCGTAGTTGATTAATCAGCAAACAATAAACTGGAGGACATGATTATCCAATTAATACAAGATGGACACTATGTTAAACTTACTAACAGTAGTAATCACGAAGATGAAATAAATAATGCCTAAAGAACTTGAAATAGGAGTGTGGAATGCTAACGGGTTAACTCAAAGAAGCAAAGAACTCAAATGCTTCCTATACGATCACAACATAGACATAATTTCAAAATTAAATTTTAGAGCAGAATCTTATCTCGACTTAACATTGGACCACTCTCCCATAATAATCACCCTCAATGGATCTGCAATAAAAAAAGAGAAACTTCTGGCTCTATATAACGCTAAAACGAACTGGAACCTGTTCAGAGAGCATATAAACGATGGAATAACCTGTAATATTCCTCTCAAAACATACGAGGATATAGATAAGGCAGTTGACAAACTTACTAATACGATTCAAAATGCAGCCTGGGATTCGACTTCTATTAGCCAAGATTCTGAAAGAGTAATAGTTGCTCAACAGCCATAAAGGATAAATTAGCTGAGAAAAGAAGAATCAGAAAAGAATGGCAAAAAACCAGGTCAACACATTAAAAATTATAAACCATTATTTAGAAAAAAGTACAAATATTGATGCATCCAGTAATTTGAAATGTTCATCTACCGTCTGCGTTTGAACTGCAATGCGTTACAAACGCAGACGGTAGATGAACATTTCAAATTACTCCTAGAAGATAACAGTGTGATCGATCCAGATCAGACCGATGTAACATCCAATGATATCCCAGATTGGTATAATAAAAATATATATAAAGGGTAAGTATCTACGTTGATTTAATTTTGCAAGACGAAATTAAACAAGGTGATAAAACAACTAAAGGAACTTATAAAGAACGAACAGGACAAATCAATCGAAGAGTTTCTTATCAATCTAACCCCCACAGAAGCTACAGACTATTCGTTGGGGAAACTTACCAGAAAGATCAAAAGAACTCCCCAAAAAACAATTCCACCCATAGAACAAGAAAACGGCGAATGGGCAAGAACCAATAAGGACAAAACTAGAGTATTTGCAGACCATCTGAAAAAAGTCTTCGAACCAGTTGCAAGCGCGTCTCCTGAATAGCGAGAAAGAGAAGAAGCAATCATGAAATACCTAGCAACGCCATCGCAAGCGGAAATGCCCTTGCAAAAAATAAAAGCTGAGGAAGTCAAAAAAACAATAAATGATTTACAAGCTAACAAGGCGCCTGGATATGAACTAATAACCGGGAAAATATTAAAAGAACTTCCTCCAAAAGCGATGAGATTTATAACAATAGTATTTAATGCTATACGCCTCAGTTATTTCCCAGCGCCATGGAAAGTAGCCCAAATAATACTAATCCCAAAACCAAAGAAAGAACCAGAAGAACCATCATCCTATAGACCAATAAGCTTACTGCCAATCCTGTCGAAAGTCTTTGAAAAGCTATTACTCAAAAGAATTATAGAGGCAATCTCGGACCGGAGCATCCAGCCCGGCGCAAGCGCACTTGGAAGATAGTGGCAGCACATGCCCCTGCTTAAGATCAGGCCTGGAAAAAAATTATTCATAAAAAAAGAATGAGAAGTAACCCAGATTCTCCTACATGCATTCATCAAAAGACAAACCAGCATCAAAGACTACTGGCTAAGTAAACCTTTAAACACTAGAAACTCGTATAACAAACTAGAAGATGTAGATATGCGTGAGACTAATGCAGAAAATCATAGCAGCTCCTCAGTAGAGGCGGTAACAGAAATCGAAACTAAATCACCACCAATTTTTATTGATGGAGTGGAAGATATTGCACCATTAAAACAAGTACTGGATAAAATAGCAGAAGGCCAATATGTAATGAAAATTCTAAAAAATAACCAAGTCAGAATACAACTCCTTTCAACAGTTAAATATCATCCTATTGTGGAAGCTCTAAAGCAAAAAGGAACCTAAGGATTTACCAATGCAAAACCGACGAAAAATTTAAAGTGCTGTTAAAAAATATGCACCCATCAGCTTGTGTCAATGATATTAAAACAGATATCGAAGCCCAAAATCACAAAGTCATAAATATATCAAATATATTGAATCCCAGAACAAAGAATCCCTTGCCACTCCTCTTCGTAGAATTACAACAAAAGGAAAACAACAAAGATATCTACAAAGTCAAAAAACTTTTAAATACAATCGTTACCTTTGAACAGCCGTCTAAAAAAAGAGATATTGCTCAATGTACAAGATGTCAAGCCTACGTTGATTGTACTTTTTACATTTTTAAAGTAGATTTTTTTCAAAACGGGACGGTGAAAAATTCCCAAAAAATTCACATAATTATATTTTGCATTCCAGAACAACATATTAAAATTTCATGAAACTGGCTGCATATTTTTGTAGTGACGGAACCTCCTTAAATTTTCTTTGAAATTGACCGTGGAATGTGTCTCTCTCTCGACAATTGAAAGCATGTGGTACAGGAACATCCAAAAAGGAAGCCAAGCATAATGCGGCAGAGAACATGCTATTACTGCTCGACACAAATCATGAAGCTCCACTGCCAATAGATAATTTATCGTCATCTTCAGTTGCAAATATAACACAAAGTCCTAAAAAAGTCTACGAGATAGTCTCGTTCGTTATCGGAATTAACCAGACAAATCGCTCCACCAACTAAGAACGGCCATGCACCACCACCCACCGAATCAAGAAAGAGCTATCAATCTGTCAATCCTTCCGGTGTCTGATCGTAATCCCTAGTCCCTATCCGCGCCCCCCACAAACCCCCACAAAAGCTACAGTCTATTCGTTGTGGAAACTTACCAGAAAGATCAAAAGAACTCCCCAAAAACAATTCCACCCATAAAACGAAAGATACACCCTCGAGGCATATCCTCTCGAGAATCTTTCGCTTGGACTCTGTTTACCAGCATCGTGCACCACAAATAATCTTAGCTTTATTTTGGAAAGAATATTTCGTGACAGAGTTATCTACGATTATCTCTACTCCGCAGACTTTCAGCTAATCCAGGTGAAAGATCTAAATGACGATAACAAAAGGCTAACCAATGGTGTATTACGTTTCATCTGGTACGTCTCCAGAAATGTATAAATTGCAATTACTTGACAATACAAGCACAACAATAATATTATATGACAAAAAAGATTAATAATATTATAAGTAATTTTAATTTTAATCCTCCGAAAGAATATAAAAAGCATCAACCAAGAAATATTCTATTTGCAGTATTGGCTTAGGGTTGAGAGAGAAACAACCTGTAATATTCCTCTCAAAACATACGAGGATATAGATAAGGCAGTTGACAAACTTACTAATACGATTCAAAATGCACCCTGAGATTCGACTCCTATTAGCCAAGATTCTAAAAGAGTAATAAGTTGCTCAACAGCCATAAAGGATAAATTAGCTGAGAAAAGAAGAATCAGAAAAGAATGGCAAAAAACCAGGTCAACACATTGCGAGACGAAATTAAACAAGGTGATAAAACAACCGCTCGACACCCACATTCTTTCGCACAACGTGATACGAAGGCCCGAAGATTTCGGTGGAACATTGTATTTTTCTGTATCCGCACCATAACCTAAGTAGAAGGATCGAGAATCTCGAGTACCGCTCGACACCCTCATTCTTTTTCACATCGTGATACGAAGGACCGAGGATTTCGGTGAAAGTCTCTCTGAACACAGGGCCTGTTGCACACGCTCTTGAGCTTGTATATTCCACAGGATTGACACCTCCTACCTGTTGTTCACGTAAGTTGATAATCACGCACGATACATGTAATGCATGTTTGATTGCAATCTAATATTATCTTAACTATTAACTTGAACAATTCTTACAGCTATAATCAGAGCAAACTCAAGTGCTTGAAAGAAAGTGGAACTACGGAGGACTGAAGGAACTTATAAAGAACGAACAGGACAAATCAATCGAAGAGTTTCTTATCAATCTAACCCCCACAGAAGCTACAGACTATTCGTTGGGGAAACTTACCAGAAAGATCAAAAGAACTCCCCAAAAAACAATTCCACCCATAGAACAAGAAAACGGCGAATGGGCAAGAACCAATAAGGACAAAACTAGAGTATTTGCAGACCATCTGAAAAAAGTCTTCGAACCAGTTGCAAGCGCGTCTCCTGAATAGCGAGAAAGAGAAGAAACAATCATGAAATACCTAGCAACGCCATCGCAAGCGGAAATGCCCTTACAAAAAATAAAAGCTGAAGGAGTCAAAAAAACAATAAATGATTTACAAGCTAACAAGGCGCCTGGATATGAACTAATAACCGGGAAAATATTAAAAGAACTTCCTCCAAAAGCGATAAGATTTATAACAATAGTATTTAATGCTATAATACGCCTCAGTTATTTCCCAGCGCAATGGAAAGTAGCCCAAATAATACTAATCCCAAAACCAAAGAAAGAACCAGAAGAACCATCATCCTAAAGACCAATAAGCTTACTGCCAATCCTGTCGAAAGTCTTTGAAAAGCTATTACTCAAAAGAATTATACCGATTATTGAAAACAAAAAAATCATCCCGGGACACCAATTTGGTTTTCGGGAACATCACGCATCAGCCGAACAAGTGCCCAGAGACGTAAGAGAAATCAACAGAGCCTTAGAGGGGAAAATATATCGCTCCGCGGTTTTCTTGGACATATCCCAAGTATTCGATAAGGTCTGGCCTTATTTGTTTTTTTGTCTTTATCAAACTATATTTATCTTAATTAAATCTTTTTATGATGGAGAAAATGAAGATGTGGTCTGTAAATCAATGGTTACTTTTAGGATGACAAAAGATGAATATAAAAATAACGTAGGTGAGCTTGCGATTTATTTTCTGGATCTGCGCAGTTTTAAGAGCGTGAGAGATTGTGCAAAAAATTTGTTGACAAACGAAGCAGCTATTCACATACTCATAAATAATGCCGGTGTGATTATGTCTCCATACGAGAAGACAGAGGATGGAAATGAGACGACACTACAAGTCAACCATCTTGGCCATTTTCTTTTGACACTTCTGTTACTATAATACCAAAAATGCAATCGTCTTCTGCCAGCTGCAGAATAGTCAATGTTTCATCAATTGCACATATTTGTATGTAAAGTGATTATGGTGACTTTAGAAATAAACTAAAATGTCTTTTGTACACACCCAGTTTTTGTTTAAAGTACAACTCTAACAAAATCATTCTATAGTTGCTGACATAGATTTCGATGACATTAATTTGGAAAGATCTTATGCACTATTTAAAAGTTATGCACAAAGCAAACTAGCAAACATTTTGTTTACTGTGTTGCATGCTGTTAACTGATCTCTCATTAGAAACCCTTTTTCTGCCTTGTTCTGGCCCTCTGGGGCTGTTTTTTGCAGACATTTGGCCAGACTAATTAGAAGCCTCCCTCTGTGCTTCAAGGAGGCTTATTTTCATATCATATTCAGTGCTAACTGCCTCATTAAAACCGTATAATCTACAACCTGTACAATCACAACAGAGGCAACCTCGGACCGGAGCATCCAGCCCGGTGCAAGCGCACTTGGAAGATAGTGGCAGCACATGCCCCTGCTTAAGATGAGGCCTGGAAAAAAATTATTCATAAAAAAAGAATGAGAAGTAACCCAGATTCTCCTACATTCATCAAAAGACAAACCAGCATCAAAGACTACTAAGTAAACCTTTAAACACTAGAAACTCGTATAGCAAACTAGAAGATGTAGATATGCGTGAGACTAATTCAGAAAATCATAACAGCTTCTCAGTAGAGGCGGTAACAGAAATCGAAACTAAATCACCACCAATTTTTATTGATGGAGTGGAAGATATCGCACCATTAAAACAAGTACTGGATAAAGTAGCAGAAGGCCAATATGTAATGAAAATTCTAAAAAATAACCAAGTCAAAATACAACTCCTTTCAACAGTTAAATATCATCCTATTGTGGAAGCTCTAAAGCAAAAAGGAACCTAAGGATTTACCAATGCAAAACCGATGAAAAATTTAAAGTGCTGTTAAAAAATATGCACCCATCAGCTTGTGTCAATGATATCACAAAATTGTCTGACAAAAATTGTCACACAAAATTGTCTCACAAAAATTGTCTCACAAAAATTGTCTCACAGAATTGTCTCACAAAAATTGTCTCACAAAATTATTAAATTACAAAATTGTTACTTTATTCAATCCAAGTGATATCTATCTTAACAAAATTATTAAAAACAGAAGTCGTTTTTGTTCGACCCAACTGGCCTAATAATTAATATATTTAAACTCACAACGTTTCGAAAAATTATCTCACAAAATTGTCTCACAAAAATTGTCTCACAAAATTGTCTCACAAAAATTGTCTCACAAAATTATTAAAATACAAAATTGTTACTTTATTCAATCCAAGTGATATCTATCTCGAAAAAACCTAAATAACAAGTGGTATCTATTTAAAAAAAAAATATGTGAAATTTTTTAATACTGCGCCAATTACAAAGAGAGAATATATATATATATATATATATATACCTTAACAAAATTATTATTATATCACGAAATTGCGTTACCAAACTCAATCCAAGTGATATATATATTTCAAAAAAATATATGAAATCTTTAAATTACGCCAACTACAAAGAGAATATTATATTGCTTTGAAAAATAATTGTAGTGCAACTACTCTTAAAAAATAAAACAAAATTGTGTTACCTAACTCAACCCAAGTGGTATGTATCTTTGTATTCCTAAGGATCTTTCTATCAACCCAAGTGGTAGTAGTTTTAATTCTCCTTGATAAAATTATAATATTACAAAGAATCGTTTAATCATTTTAATCACAAAGAATTAAAGAGGTAACATTATAAAATAAAAATATTTAATTAAAATAAAATAAATAAATTTTTCTTGTAAAAAACTTGGCGCTGCTTTTTTAAGGTTAATCCAGACAAACTTGCATAGGTGCATAAGCATATGCATAAAGAGATGGATTGGTCTATTTCCTTTTGCACATATATCTGAACCAATCAATTTCTTACGCTTATGTTTATGCGCGATGCAAATTTGTCTGGATAGACTTTAAAAAAGCAGCGCCAAGTTTTTTACAAGAAAAATTTATTTATTTTATTTTAATTAAATATTTTTATTTTATAATGTTACCTCTTTAATTCTTTGTGATTAAAATGATTAAACGATTCTTTGTAATATTATAATTTTATCAAGGAGAATTAAAACTACTACCACTTGGGTTGATAGAAAGATCCTTAGGAATACAAAGATACATACCACTTGGGTTGAGTTAGGTAACACAATTTTGTTTTATTTTTTAAGAGTAGTTGCACTACAATTATTTTTCAAAGCAATATAATATTCTCTTTGTAGTTGGCGTAATTTAAAGATTTCATATATTTTTTTGAAATATATATATCACTTGGATTGAGTTTGGTAACGCAATTTCGTGATATAATAATAATTTTGTTAAGGTATATATATATATATATATATATATATATATTCTCTCTTTGTAATTGGCGCAGTATTAAAAAATTTCACATATTTTTTTTTTAAATAGATACCACTTGTTATTTAGGTTTTTTCGAGATAGATATCACTTGGATTGAATAAAGTAACAATTTTGTATTTTAATAATTTTGTGAGACAATTTTTGTGAGACAATTTTGTGAGACAATTT
The DNA here is from genome assembly GCF_030848795.1 of Temnothorax nylanderi. Lineage (NCBI taxonomy): Eukaryota > Metazoa > Arthropoda > Insecta > Hymenoptera > Formicidae > Temnothorax > Temnothorax nylanderi. The sequence goes on along the minus strand of NW_027249296.1, from coordinate 58,577 downwards.
TTGTGAGACAATTTTGTGAGATAATTTTTCGAAACGTTGTGAGTTTAAATATATTAATTATTAGGCCAGTTGGGTCGAACAAAAACGACTTCTGTTTTTAATAATTTTGTTAAGATAGATATCACTTGGATTGAATAAAGTAACAATTTTGTAATTTAATAATTTTGTGAGACAATTTTTGTGAGACAATTCTGTGAGACAATTTTTGTGAGACAATTTTTGTGAGACAATTTTGTGTGACAATTTTTGTCAGACAATTTTGTGAGACAATTTTTGTGAGACAATTTTGTGAGATAAAATTAATGATACTACCATTTGGTTTTTTTCCGAGGTAACAACCACGCGTGTACTTGGCGCCCTTTTTTTACCTTTTTTGAAAAAGGTAATTTTGTACTGATATCATGCATTTTGTAGTGTTACGCATCCTCTTCTAAAAAGGGCATGTCATCCATACTCGAATCTATCGAAATATTATTGTCGCTTTTCCGCAATGCGGATTAGTTCTCTTGTGCTTACTTCAGGACCGGCTGTCATGGCATATTTTGACAGTTGTGTGGTTAATAGTGTAATAGTAACAGTGAAATATTAAAGTTAAATAGCGCGCGCGTCTATATAATATCTAGTCTTATAAAGAGTATATCTTACAAACAGTATGTACAGATTGTAAAGCTAAAGGTGTTACAGGCTATTATTTCTAAGGAAACAAAAATTTCATAATTTGCTTAGTTTTAGAAATAATAGTTTGTAACACCTTTAGTTTTATACCCTGTATATATTTTGCGATATAAGACAATCGCATTCTAACGTGATTAATGCTAATAAAGTGAAAAAATTTCACTACCACTCTCATCGTCTTTTATAATTAAAATATAATCATTGATATGTAAATTAATAAATGAGAGACATGTTGATGCCACATAAAAAATATGTAATAAAATACAATTGAATTTGGTTTAGAATATCACTGCTAATCATGAAAATACATTGCTGGACATTGTTTTTATGTAAAATGTGTATCTATATTTGATAATAGTTGCTTAATTTTTATTATCAACTTTTTGTAAAAATAATATATAAATATTTCTAGCACCTGTAGGCCATCGTTCTTCTTTCGTAATCATTTTTTGTTTCTCATCAATTTTAGTCCAAGATGTCCCTTCTCTACACATACTTGTATAATCGCCATTCTCAATACATGAACCATCATGAAATATAGCATTCATTACTTTATATTGCTGTTTAGCTATTGATACTTTAGCTGTTGATATGCCATTTAAATTAAATTTCTGTGGTATTTTTATTACTTTATTATCTTGTAATGAAAACAAAATTAAATGAATAATAACCATTTCTTTTGTCAACGTTAATTCATTTTTAAACATTATATCATTTCCTGCACAATGTTCGCATGATTTGTCATGTGATTGACACCAATGTGAAAATGTAGTCTTTAATAAATCATTAAGATCACATTTTTTCTTCAAATTTTTAATAGAAATTGGGACAACTATATTGTTATCAGTAATAATAACTTTTGTATTACCACATGATTTGCACCGACTAGTACAAGTAACTTGATGCTCTACCAGATTTCTTACATAACCATATTTTGTACAAATAGCAGTAAGAAATTCGACGGCATCTCGTTTAATCGAAAAGTATTCTTCTAAACTTTTCCGTATTGCATCAGTGTTCAAATTTTCCATATTACTTTCATATCGCTGTGCTAATTTACTTAAATCATCTTGTTTCTTAATATTAAGCAATTTTTTTCTAATAATACTTAAATGCAACAAGCATTGTAATACTGCATTTGCACAGTGCGAATCTTTATCTGTATTTTGAAAAGCACGTATCTCCCAAGCAGTACTTTGTCGAGCTTCTTGATGTGACTCTTGAACGGAAGCAATGCTTTTCGACAATGCCCACGGAACATCTTTTACTTTTCGAAAACGTTGTTTTGAAATAGTAATCATTTGTGCTTGTGGTATAAATTGTTGTCTTAGCCGATTATATTCGGTAATAGCTCTATCACTAGCTGTTACAGATAACGGATCAAAATTAATTAAATGCAATCCATCCAGAGATGTTACTCGGGATAACGCAACATATGCTTGACCATGACTAAATACAGAATTACCTATATCTATAACAGCGTTTTGCAAGCTTAATCCTTGGCTTTTATGAATGGTGATGCCATAACTCAAACATAATGGAAATTGTTTTCTAACAACATACGCTTTATCCATATCCATTACTTGAAACTTGACACTTACTCTTTCAATAAAATACTCCAAACCAGGCGGTAAAAGAAGTTTTATCTTTTCTACATAATCAGTATCCTGCACAACAGAAATAACTGTAGCAATTGTACCATTTACAAGGCCCAAAGTGACATCAATATTGCGTCTTATCATGACTTTAGCTCCAATTTTAATTGTAATTTGTCTCGAAAGTCCAGCTGTTCTAGTATTATCTTCATCATTATCCGTTAATTTTTTTACTACTTTCTTTTGTATATATCTATCACATTCATACGTATCTTCAGCAATTAATAATATTTCTTTTGAATCAATACGACTTAACATTGCAGTGTTAAGAACATCGCACATATGACAAGTAGGCAGTAAACAAACGGTATCAGATGGCAAATTATCAATAAAATTACATAATTCGTATAATCTTGTTTCGAAAGACTCGCCTTTAAAAGATATTTTTCTTTTTTCGAGAATCTCAAAATCAGATTTTGTCAATAAACCAATACGAACTCTCGAGAGTAATTCACGATAAGATTCATCTCCTTGCTGGCGCATATTGATCGTTAATTCGTCATAATTAAAATGTGTCCACAAATTTGTAGACGCTATAGAGCCAATATATTTATCAATTTCTTTCTTTGATAATCGAACAAAAACAAAATTTTCACGTACAGGAGGTAATTGAAGCAGATCTCCAAATAAAAGAATATGCTTTTGACCAAACCAACCATCTTCAGTGGTATTGAATATTTCAGATAGTCGTAAATGTATATACGCTAAATTTAAATTAGATATCATTGACACTTTATCAATTATAATAAGAATAACATCTTTCAGATCTGCCCGTAAAACTTTCAAAACGTGATCAGATAATTGTGTATACTTGGGAGTATCACCATGTGCAACGGGTAACTGCCACACTCTGTAAGTGGTCAAACCATCGATATTGAACGCTGCTATACCAGTAGGTGCTGCTACAACGGTATCCTTGTTGAGATTTTGTTTTATCCAGCATTTAATTGTTTTAATTAAGAAACTTTTGCCAGTACCTCCTTCTCCACTGACATATTTTAGTAATTGTTTATTATCCGGCGATGTTACGGTGTTGATCACATCGTCAAATGCTCTTCTTTGATCTGCGTTCAGATTTGAAATCATTTCAGATACATCGATTTCCTGAACTAATTTTTCACCAAGATCCTTAAAATCTTGCATCGCTTCACCAGCCTCAATATTTTGAACACCTATTGGATTATCAGGATCATCTTGAGACTCGTGCTGTTTTTCTAAATCATCTAAATGTTGCTGAACCAATTGCTTCGCAGTTTCAAATGCTTTTTGCAATTCCTCTATTTTTTCACGATAATGCAATGCTTTCTCAAGATCCAACTTTCCCTTGTGAAATGATTCTGCATAAGTATCACATCCATTTTAAGATCATCTAGTTTCCGCCATGGTTTAAACATAAGCAATAATGAAAAGAAATAATTTTCCGGCCGCGTATTGACATCATATTTATAGTGATTAATAATATAGTTACGCTGTCGTCGTTTCACATAATAACCATTATTCATCTTGTAGAATTCAATATTTTTACTTCGTGGTTTGATTTTCGTAATATCATATTGCTGTGCAAATTCATATAAACACAAGGATTCAAGTTCTTCCGGTCTCCGTGGATAATGATCATCTATTATAGATGGACAAAATATTTCTGTGGAATCTCCATCAAGAGCTTCAATTTCCTTACAGGTTTTAACTTTTCTATGTCGTATCATATTAACATCTAACCATCTAATACTCGTATTTCGATCAGTCCCATATAAAGGATTACCTAGCAGTGTATCAGCAGCTTCAAGAGCTCCACATTCTCTATTACTCATGGCTCGAAAAGCAATCTTCCAAAGACGGCTCGCCAATGATTCGTTTTTCTTATTTTTACTATCAAAGATAACATCAGATATTTCACTTTTTCCTGGTTTATTTATATACTTAGTAATATACCAAGTAAGCAGCGATGCTTTTTCACCGATAAATTGTATATCCATATTTCCTTCCCATGCAGTAAGAATGATAGGATTATAATCATTTATACAGGTTTCAGTATCTGTTCGAGGAAGGTCATAAAGCCTACTTCTATTTTTTAATCGTTTTCTACCTGCTATCGAACTTATGACATCTCTCATAATCAACGTGTCTGTAACGGGACGAGGAAATCCGAAACGACAGACGCGAGTCGTTTTACGTCCTGCTTTTTTAGAACGAAGACAATAATCGTTATGTTTGTGTAGTTGATACATATTGACTCGCCTGTATAACAATGGTGAAATATTTGGATCTGGCATTTTACAACTTATATGTTGCAAAATAAATTTAGAAACCTCTTCAACAGAAGATTTACCGATAATTGGCGCGTCTTTAATCCAAATTAATAAATGAAAATGTTGTATACCTCTACCTTGGTATTCTCGTCGCCAGAAGTAATGCGTTACTTCTCCGATCGGGTGATCTTTGGAACAAATAAAATCAAGCAGCGCTTTGAATTTATTATCAAGAAACCTCGACGTCGACACGGGATCTTTAGCAACGAGTACGCTAATGGGCGTCGAATCGTCAGGCCATCCATTTACTTTACGAAGATATGCACCTAAATCTTTCCACATCCATTCACCAGGACTAACTGTAAAGAACCATGTCGCAGGTCCGTATTCTTGCGTCATAGCAATTAAATCACTTCTTGGTCTACGCCAGTATTGTTCCGTATTTCTTAAAGTGGAAAATATCGAACTCAAGTCAGATTCCATATCACCTTTCTGCAATGCTTCTAAATATTCTTTAGCCGTATAACGTTCTCGTGAATCAGTTGTATACAATTTATGATAAATACCACGACTTAATTGACGAATATTCGCATCATTTAACAAGAAAAATAAGAATTGTAGATTTAATCTAAATTGTGAATGTTTGGATGTCAAACAACATTTAATAAATTCATGGCTGTGAAGTTTAACCTGTCTAGTTTCGCGTTGTCCATTAACACCAAAAGGAAATAAATCTGGAAAACACATTAGATCTAAAGCTTTCTCACGATTGTCCAAGGGCAAATCTTGAACTTTTAACATTTGATATAAGGCAGTAGCACTTTGACATGATTTTTTTTCATATAAAGGATAAATAGTGTATTGCTCGTAATAACTATCTTGACTTTCGTCAAGAATCTGGGTTAACATCGCTTCACGCTGATTGTTTGAAGTAGCGTCTACGTTATTTTTTGTTTCTTCCATTGGAACTTTTAAACTCAATTCTTGTTCGTCATTTGATAAAATAGCGTCTACGTTATTTTTTGTTTCTTCCATTGGAACTTTTGGACTCAATTCTTGTTCGTTATCCGAAACAGATTCACTATCATTTTCCGTCTCTTGTGCTTCAAATTCATTATTATCCAGTTTCTCTAAACATAATCCATCGTGAGTTTCTGAGAGTGTTATATTATTGTAAAAAGGATTGTTACGTTTGAGCCATGTTAAAGCCTTGTGTACCTTTTTACGATCTACGTATTCCTCCCAAACAATTTTTGATTTTGTCGGAACACCTCTAACACGTACGAAGTACATTTCATGATTTTTATTAATTGGATCGGTATCGGAACATAATTTATTCCATGTCTCTTGTAAAGGTAATGGTAAATGAAACGTTCTACCTTTTACTTTTTGTACCATATTTCTATGAGGCAGTTTTTTGTTAATAACAGTTCCCATTTTAACAACAGTTTGAAAAGCTTTAGCTCTTTGTATAAAAATTTTTTCAAACGTGTTAAGAGATGATATTTCTTCGGGTGTATCACGTACAAATCGATTATTTAAAACGCAATACGCAGGCATTAATCCTTTACGGAATTTTCCTGCACAATAACGACATATGTATTGTGGGGTAATGTTATGTTTTTTTAAATGCGCCATTAAATCTCTCCAAATTGGAATATCTAATTGCGTTTTAAGCTTATTAATTTCAGAGACACTTTTCTTATAACAAAGTCTCTCACATGATGCACAAACATATCGAGGTGTGTCCATGCAGCGTTTGGTAAAAGCCTTAAATGCGTTGCTATAGCGAGAAATGATATCGTCATCACTCAAAATAGTACAACTCTGCTGATGTTTGTACATATTTGCTTTTTCTTGTTCCAAAGTTATAATTTCATTTAATGTGTCTAAATCAGCGGAAGTTAAAGCCTTCTGCAGATTTAACATTTTCCGATAGAAACTTGTTATTGATAAATGAAACGTTAATATGTCTCACCTTTGGAAAATGAGGTGATAATATTTGAACACAAAGAAACATCGCTTTGCAAAGTTTCGTATCAATGTAACAAGCATGTGTGTGACCCTTTTTATTTGAATTTTTTATCGTACATGTATGAATCTTTTCTAACAATTGTGGTATTTTGTTTAAAGTACATGTACTTATCGTTTGAAGGAATTTTTCATAACGATCGATTAAAAACGGATCATCAATTGTACACAAGGTATTACATTCCCATGATTTTTTTGCTTGTGCCTGCTGCAAAGGTAATACATTCATAGTTTGACCTTTTACGTTCATTACCAAAGGTTGTGACGAAGTAATGTTACGATATGTGTCGATAAAATAATTTTCAGACGAAGCTGTATGTCGCGATATGCCACATAATGCACGTATTTTATCGTCAATTGTAGAGCATTCTTCGGCAAGAGTCAAACACGCTTCTGATTTATTTTTAAGGGAAGCTAATATTTATAGATCTTGCGGACAAAACTGTCTCGAATATGCATACACCAACGTACGATTCTTTCGGCTTCTAATCGTCTTTCAATATGATTTCTAATATCAAGTTTCTTTTCAATATCTTCAATTGCCACAGGGCGAAATTTTATTATATAATTTTGTGACCAAAACTTTGCATATTTTCTAGTAATATTTTTACCAATATCGCGATTTTTGTTTGCAAGTACGCATTTAGACTTCTTTCTCTCATAATATCGCTTATTATAAACCCATTTACGATCAGAATATTTTCTTTGTCTATCTCGTTCATGCTGAGAATTTATAGAATAACGTATACGCTTTTGTGCGCGTTGTTTTACTAAATCCTTTTTATATTGACATCGCTTTTTAGCCCGATTATTTTCAAAATTTTGCTTATATCGACGTCTCTTTTTAGCACGCTCATCTTCTATATTCTCCTGATATTTATGCCTTTTCTTAGCATGATTATTTTTTAAATTCTGCATATAGTCCACTTCTTTTTTTTTACATTGAAATATTACACGTATACGGGCTGCTTCAGCCTCTCTTGCTCTTACTACTGCTAATGGAAGCACTTTCTGGGCATTACTTTGTGAATCTTGAGGAAAATGCTCAATTGTATTTGATTCGAAAATCTTCAACAAATGTGATCGCATTAATCTATAATCATATCTTACTTTGTCAGGTTTAATATTGAATAACAATGAAGTAGCAAAAGCTATAGCAAAAACTCCGCAATCATTACAATTTCGTTGATATTGCACATAAGGAAATTCGACAGGATGTTTCTCAAAGTCGTATGTTGGAAATAATTTTCTCAAGAATACCTCATGATGTTCGTGCAATTCTTTTTTATTTTGTGAATCATAGATATATATTTTTTTTGTATCGTAATAACTACATACCCAATGTCCATTTCTATCTATAAGATTTGGATCTGTACAATTTAATGGAGCTGATCTACTGTGCAATATTTGTATATGTTTTCTATCTTGTGGTATAGGTTGAATCATTTCAGGCAATTGTACTCGCCATGTTCCGACAGGTCTATAATCTGAACAACTTTGTACAAATCGATGGAAATGATCCATATGTATGTCTGTCAGCCATTCGCCCTGGACAATTATATCTCTCTCTTCAGGCATCAAGGTTATATGTTTCTTTGTATGCACAGACATGTTGCCTGTCAAAAAGTGATTATATTCTCCTATAAATTGATTTTTTTATTACGTATATATAATTGGATTAATCTTGAAAATTAAATTTGACCGTTAATAGCAGCCGATATTTGACAGCGCTATGGCAACCTTATATAATGCCAATGAAAGGTCAATATACCAAAATTTAGCGCTAATAGCAGCCAACAGCGCTATATAGCAGCCGTTCAGCGCTAATGAGCAGCCGATATATATATATATATATATATATATAGTATTCTCTCCCCCCCTCTACGTTCTTGAAGCAATCTGTAAAAGAATAAAATATATTTATGCAATATACAATATGTTTATACATAATATAACCAAGTGATTCGCGTTACGTTAAACGGCTCCTAGACGATCAATATTATTGTACAATTATATTGTACAATATCTCTAGATTGTGCAATAATATTCATTATCTAGGAGCTGCTTTAGTCGGATGTTTTAAAATATTTGAGCTAATTTTAAATAAAATATTTTTGTATTGACTAATATACATACAGATAATACAACACTCGTCTCCGTTCTGCTTGACTATGTTGTGCACGTGAAACATTAAATAACTATAAACTCGAATCACTTGAGGTAAAACGTAAAAAAAAGTAATACATTACTCACAACAGATTTAGTCTGAGAAAACAATACAAACGGGTGGTTGAAAAACACCGATAAATAATCGTCGATGAAAGAATCTTTCGCCAATCCGTTTGTTCGAAAAGCAAGCTGCAATTGAAATACATGCTTCTAACACGCTTATTTAAATAATTAGAATATTTAGAAAAGCGTAATCTTTAAAACGTTTAAGAACGGAAGCGGATTAAGAAATATATCTATATACAATATATAGGGGAGACCGAGGCTAAACGTCTACGGGGTAAATCCGTCTAATCAAATATCTCGGAACCTGTATATTGTGCGAATTCGCTATTAACATTGTAAATGCTGCTTATGGTACCCATGTGACCAACGGAGTTTCGGCAGGTTACCTGCCGTGTTATGATTTTTAATTTTTACGAGGGCAAACGTGTTTTCGTGGTGAAAAGTGAAATTTTCTGCGCGTGGAAATTTTGTAATATCTGCAATAATATTTGCTCTCCAAATCTCGAGGTACGTGATTATAAATGCATGCTGATTATAAAGAGTAATGGATGCTGAACATGAATCCAGTGTAGATGTCTAATATTTCATGGGCGATCAAACCTGAAACTGATTTACCCCGGGGGGTAGACGGTTTAACCCCGGCATTTTTGAGATTTCAATTTTCTACCGTTGTCGTTTTTGCTCTATACCGGTTAAACAAAGCGACGTAGACAAAAATTTCCTATATAAATTTTGTAGCTAAAGGTTCACTCTCTACAGTGGTATACCACATTTAACTACAATTATTTATTTTGTTGTTAAAATCGGCACCGAAAAAAAACAGACGGTTTAGCCCGGTCTCCCATACATATAACATTAACATATATATAATTATTTTTTTAAACCATTATTTTTTTAAATGCAATAATTAAATTATTTATATTAAACTAATTAATAACTTTTAAAATCAAAAGACATAAGTAATTTATCTGAGACTATATCTGAGACTATAATTATTAATATTTTAATAATAAAGAATTTATTTCTACTTAATAAAATGTCCAATAGAAATTTTTCTCGGACAAATTATCATGTCTATTAAGTTAGCACCCCCCCCCCCCTTCCACAAAAAACCGAAATAACACATATGCAGAAATTAAGTGCTCTTTATATGCTAATTATGTGTTCTATTCACGATTTTTGTGCTCGAGTGGTTTTACGGGAAATTGCAATTAAAAGTGGAGGTGCTGGCTTAACGTAAGCTAGTACCCCCACTCATTAAAATTACGTATCCAAATGCCTCAAATTAAAATTAGTCTATCTCTAATTGTTTAAAAGATATATCAGTTAAAATACAGAAAGCAAAATAATTCTTGTCTTAAAATGTTCCTCGATTAATGTATTCTCAAAATATGCACAATGAAATTTTCGTACTTATCCCCTTCGACTGACCCGAACGCGAGCATCCCATACGTACAAAAGTAAGTGTCAGTTAAATACAGATAACAAATTGGTTTTAGTCTTAAATATTCCTCAATTATGTGCTTTCAAAATATGCACAATTGAAATTTTTTTGCTCATTTCCTCGGCCGACAACCTTCCTGTAAGTGAACACCAACCAACTTACAAGAGTAAAGTAGTACCAGTTAAAATATAGATAGCAAATTGGTTTTAGTCTTAAAATGTTGCTCAATTTATGTGCTTTCAAAATGTACAGAATAAGATTTTTGTGCTCATCTCCTTCAGACGCGGTCGTGGGCGTGGACGAGGATGAGCATGATGACATGGACAAAACTATGTTCACATACATAAAGGAAACATTTATGTTTATAATACTCATTAATCTCATAAAACTTCAAGCTATACTTATTATGTACAACATAAAACGCAATAAACATATTACATATTAAAGGACATATCTATTTACATTTATAACAACCTCTAATTTTATAAAGATACAATATTCCATAATATATATCACACTATAAATACTAACACTTTAATAATATAATTGTCTTATGATTTATTTCGAATAGCCATTATATTATACAATAATCTCGTCAAAATCCAATCAAGAATATTTTAAAAGCACATAAATTTTCAGCTTATAATCAATAGGCTAGAAACGAATCGTTATGTTAGTAAGCACTTTACACTTGTAAGTATATAGTGGTGCTCACTTTCAGAAAGGTTTGTCGACCGAAGGAGATGAGCACAAAAATCTTACTCTGTACATTTCGAAAGCACATAAATTGAAGAACATTTTAAGACTAAAACCAATTTGCTATCTGTATTTTAACTGGTACTTTACTCTTGTACGTATGAGGTACTCACGTTTGGATTGCCCGAACGGCATGAGCACGGAAATCTCATTGTGCGTATTTTAAAAGCACATAAATTGAGCAACATTTTAAGATTAAAACCAATTCGCTATCTGTATTTTAACTAGTACTTTACTCTTGTACGTATGGGGTGCTCACGTTCGATCGGCTGAAGGGGATGAGCACAAAAATCTCATTATGCATATTCGGGAGACATAAATTGAGGAACATTTTAAGACTAAAACCAATTCGCTATCTGTATTTTAACTGATACTTTACTCTTGTACATACGTATGGGGTGCTCACGTTTGGGTCAGTCGAAGGGGATGAGCACGAAAATTTCATTGTGCATATTCCAGAACACATTAATCGAAAAACATTTAAGACAAGAATTATTTCGCTTTCTGTATTTTAACTGACTGATACTTTACTCTTATATCAGTAGTATATAGATCTTTTTTTGCGTATATCTTTTAAACTATTACAGATAGACTAATTTTGTTTGAGGGATTTGAAAATATTATTAATTTTTACGTAATTAATAATTGTTTGCGACTAATACTTATTTGATAATTCAATACAAATGTAGGTAAATATGAATATAACAGCATTTTGTGTATTTTGGGTAAAAAAAGATTCTCGGAAAGAAATTGTCGCTCATTTTGTTTGTTTATAATTAATACTTAAAATATCACGATGTCGATAAGTATAAAGAAATAATAATTATGGATATATATTTTGCTTCTTATTATTAGATCATATGTTATTTACAACTTCATTCAATTATAAATTTTAAAACTATAATCTTTGTTAAAGCAGAGAATAGTAGAAAGCATAAATGCAGAGTATTCTCTGCTTTAACCGAGGCTTTAACCAAAAGCACTGTTATCTGTTTTAATTGTGATCCTTTAAATTTTTATCCCAAAACATTTTTCAAATATTTGAAAGTTTCAAAGAAATCTGAGAGGATGCCGTTATTATACAACATATTTACCAAAATTTATTTTGTTATTGCTAATTTCGTGAATAATCATATAAAACGTTATATGATACAAATGTTATAATCATATAATATATATGTATCATATAAAATGTTGCAAAATCAATATTTTAAAATCCTTAAAGGTCGTTTTACATTAGTCGTAAGCAAGCCAATCGCATGAACGCAAGCAGTACCACTTCTGGTCCCATATAGCAATTGCTTTACTCCATTCTAACACTTATTATTAAAATGAAATTTTATAACTTATTAATATCTTTGCAGGTTACGATAAAACACGAAACGAACGAACAAGCCAAATAGACAACGGAGCTCGATGCTCATATTGCCTGTCACATATCGCAGAGACGCAAATGTGTGTGTGTGTGTGTGTGTGTGTGTGTGTGTGTGTGTGTGCGTGTGCGCGCGCGTGTGCGTGCGTGTAATATAAGAATAATTATGTGCATGTAACAATATAATACAATAATTACTCCATTCTAACACTTATTATTAAAATGAAATTTTCTAACTTATATCTTTGCAGGTTACAATAAAACACGAAACGAACGAACAAGCCAAATAGACAACGGAGCTCGATGCTCATATTGCCTGTTACATATCGCAGAGACGCAAATGTGTGTGTGTGTGTGTGTGTGTGTATGTATCCGCGCGCGCGCGCGCGTATGCGTGCGTGTAATATAAGAAGAATAATTACAATATGTGCATGTAACAATATAATACTATAACTTACTCTGTGTACGTATGTGCCAGAGGATCGCCGCGACGCCGCTAGTCCCGTTCAATTACCGAAGTCAAGCAACGTCGAGCGCATTACAATTTGTACTGAGAAAGCGGATCAATGCACTGTATCACAAAGAGTCTCTCAATGCACTGTTTATGAATCATCAGACATATCAATCAGTCGATAATATCAGTGACCTCCTACAGCATAAAACTTTACCGAATCGATAATACAGCTATCTGACTCTATTTTTGATGGTCATCATAAACATGACATGGAAAATTAATGCTTTTTAATACACATTTACACGTGCAACCACACATTGACATATCTACGAACTATAATAAATTAGGATAAAATAACTAATTAGGATGAAATAACATTTTATTATTATGAATAACTATGCACATATTATGATTATTTATTATTTTCTTAATTTCATATACGTCTTATTTTCTATCTTATTTTCTAAATAAACTTTACACACGAGACCATGTTGTTTTTTTATAGTTTTTTTTTATTATAAAACTTACACGAATCCGTACAAACAGCATATAAACTAAAGATAATGAGTGTCATAAGTTTATTAATACAATTACACCTGGGAATTGGAGTTGCGCATAAAACGTAGAATGAAAAAGATCTACAAAAAAAGAATGGGAAGCGCGTGGTTTTCCATTTCTCTAAATCAATTCATTTGATCTATAAACGAAGCTTTCGAGCTTATACTTCTTTCGATTACAAAGTAATCCTCTCACATTTGTGTAGACCGCCTCAATTACATAAAATCTACTAAAAAAAACTCAACGTACTAACGTACTAAAACTAAAACGTACTAAAAAAAACTCAAATTATTTTTAGCGCTCTGAACCGTAATAAAATAAAACTTGGATCGAACCGCGCGGATACGAATAGACATTATCATAAAGGTGCGAAGACGGATCAAAATATATGTGCCTCGCAGCGGAAGTAAAGCGGAAATAATATGGAAGATACTGCGAAGAAGTATCGATACGAGCAGTTCTCCAATCTGAAATAGAAAAGTTGCGTGTGTCACAATAAGTTTTTGAATTTAGATCCAAGAAAATATTTATTCAGATAGTACCAATGGTTTATTTACTTAATAAAGTCACATATTTATGTAGAATTAGATATCTTTACTTAAATCTAAATAAATATGTGATTATATTAGAGACGTTAAGCCGTTGGTCCAAAGGGTTAAAGTGAGAGGAGAAAGGGTAGTAGTGTAAAGGTTTGGGTAACGTCCCTTATAAAAGCGACTTGCAAACCCTGCGGGGATAAGCAATAAAAATAGTTTATGAGTTTTTTTACTATCTGAATAAATATTTTCTTGAATCTAATTTTTTTTTTCAGTGTATATCTTGCATATAAGTACCTTGTATGTATATGCTGCCTACTTAATTTCCTTGCCTTTGTCCTCTGCCTCTTCCTCTTCCTACATCTCCTCTTCCTCTTCCTCTTCCTCTTCCGTAATAATGCCTACTGTATGTATCACTCATATTAAATAGAAACTGAAAGAAGGTTCTTGCTTTTCGATTTTTCCCGGCTTTTGTGCCCCTTCCTCTTCGTGCTATAATAAAAAAAGTAAGTTATCAATATAAATAAATATAAATATAACGTTAATTATACATGTGTAAATATAATCAATTATATATGTGTAATTTACCTAAATCAGCGAGGCCAGCAGCAGCGGCGTTACTCGAAGGGCCGGCAGCAGCGGCGATACTCGAACGGCCGGCAGCAGCGGCGATACTCGAAGGGCCGGCAACAGCGGCGATACTCGAAGGGCCGGCAGCGGTGGGGATACTCGAAGGACCGGCAACAGCAGGGATACTAGAAGGATTGGCTGCTACAGCAGCAGCACTCGAAGGGCCGGCACCAGCAGGGATAATAGGATTGGCTACAGCGGCAGCACTCGAAGGGCCGGCAACAGCGACGAAACTCGAAGGGCCGGCAGCAGCAGCAGTACTCGAAGAGCCAGCAGCAGTAGCGGTACGCGAAGGACCGGCAACAGTTGCGGTATTTGAACAGCCAGTAGTGACCGGAGGGACGGACATGTCTGAGGAATCTTGAAACAAAAGTTCCATGTCTGCCATATCAATCTAAAAAAATATTTTTAATGTATATATTAATAAAATTAAAAATTAAATAAAATAAACATGTTATAAATATATATGCATTTAAACTTACGTCATCTTCTTCAGCTTCGTGAATCGTTTTCGAGACGTTTCCAGAAATCATGTTTCCAGCGATGCGACGAGCGATGTTGCGGACGATGCGACGAGCGACAAGCGACGATGCGACGAGCGACGATACGATGAGCAACAATGACTAAATAACAGAGAAAAACGAAAGTCGTGACAAGCTATTGTACGCGGTCGTTAATGCCTTTTCATCTGAGATAGTGCAATTCTATAGTGCACGTTACATGCACTATAGAAATCTCAGATTCAGGTGCGAAGGCATTAATGACCGCGTGGTACATACATAGTCTTTTACGACTTAGAGCCTTTGCACAAGACTCTCGTATAGTAACGTAGCGTAACGTAACGTGCAGTGTCAACGCATAAGAAACGTATCGGTTACGGCGTTATACGTGAGACTGCATGAGAGAATCAATCTCGATCCGAGGCATTTATATAAGCATATAACGCCGTAACCGATACGTTTCTTGTGCGTTGACCCATGTTACGTTATAACCATGCTACGCTATCACACAAGTCTTGTGCGGAAACTCTTACATTTGTCTCTGCTTCAACCTAAGCTCTTTGCCCTCGAAGAATTATCGTTAGGATAAAGAACTCTGGAGATATTTTTCGTCAAAGTACGATCAATCTTGATCACAGCCTGTATATAGTCACCGTCGTTAACTGAAAGAGTCAACGATATATGGAAAAACTGCTGTCATACGCGGTAACTTCAACTACAATAGACTTAAGCACTTACGTGTCTCTCTGCTTCCTTCGCGAACTCGATCCGGGCTGGATTCCACAATTATTATAAAATAACTAATCACGACACGACTAACAGCAACAAAACAACCATCTACACCCAACGGCATCAACAATTGCGAAACGCAATTTTTGTGTTGTGGCGCCTTCGCTTTTGTGGTGCATAGATTGATTGGTTGATCAGAAACATTTTATAAGATGGTAACATTGGTAAATGGTAACATTGGGCGCGTTCAGCAGACAAAACAGACCAGTGAGCGCTCAGTAATTCTGTAATATGATTGGTTCTTGCCTTTAGTTCTTCACTGGATCTAAGGCCGGTATTCATAGTCAGATCTTATATTTACGACCGTCTTAAGTAATTACAATCTTAAGATGTCATTAACCAATCACAAAGCCGTATTAGCATCTTAAGACATTACTTAAGACGGTCTTAAAATAAAAAGCGACTATGAATACCGGCCTGAAGACTTTCGCACACGAATTGCCATAATAACCATAAATAAACATAAAACGTAAACATATAAGCTGAAGAACCAATCAGTATATTGTTATTGCTTTAACTTTATGTATTCTAGAAGACGATAGAAATGAGCCGTAAACAGAAGTAAGTAAGATAAGTGCTGGTCTACAACCTTGCTTTAAAGGGTATTTAAGCTCTACGTCGTAAGAAATTGACCAATCACGGTCGAATATTCTCTTCACATTCTATTGTGATTGGTCAATTTCTTACGGCTTAGAGCTTAAATTTTTTTTAAAGTAAGGTTGTAGACCAGCACTAAAGCGTCGTCTACAATGGCAGCAGGAGTATGCAGCAAGACTTAAGCAGTAAGCTATTGACCAACCACAGTCAATTATTCTTGAATTGTAAAAATCCCATTAGTCAATAAGTTATATTATTACTGCTTACGTCTTACTGTATGTATACTCCTGCTGCCATTGTAGACGATGCTTAAGATTGTCACCGGTTGAAATCGTACTTACTTCTGCTTATGGCCAACTGTATTATCATTTCTATCGTCTTCTAGAATACATAAAGTTAAAGCAATATACTGATTGGTTCTTCAGCTTATATTTACGTTTTACGTTTATAGTTATGACAATTCGTTAGATCCAGTGAAAAACTAAAACCGGTTTTACAATACAAAAAGTGTGTGTGGATCTAAAATCGTAAAACTCGTGCGTTCGCGCAAAAGAGTCATCACAATGCGTTTCGCTTCGTGTGTACTTGGCGCGAGACACTACCGTGTCTCTTGATATATTTCTGGATTCTTTTTATATATAAAGATTCGATGTGCAATACAAAAACTTTGTAATATGTAGGAAGGAAGGAAACGATGATATTCTCTGGGTCAAAGAAATTATCTCTCTCTATTTATATAACAGTTAAGACAATCATATATCAATGCCATGATTATTAAATCCTAAAGCTTGTAAAAGCAATTATATTCAATTCCAAAATAACTAATTTGTACCATTTAAATGTTCATTTTTCATTATTTATTTAGTAATATAACAATGATTTCTCGCAAAAATGTCTTATTAATAATAAGAAAACAAAATAGCGATGCTAAGCTTTTATTAAAATGAATATTAATACTCTTAAAGTAGTTTCAATAAATATAATAAAACTCTAACTATACATCTTTCATCTTGGACAACAATAGTTACAATCTGGAAAATACTGCAACAATTTCTATTTTATTTAAGTGCACCATATGCAGAGGTTGATTTGACTAGCTAATTGTAACCATGCCTCTTATTCATCTTCTATTATTTGTACCCAAGAGTTGTGAAATATTAGTAAAATATCTTTTACTGGGCGCGATACAAGCATCAAATTCAACATAATTAATTATAAGTAAGACATTACTGAACGCATTTTCTATCCATTTCATCTATGCGGATTCTTGACCAGTAGTTAAAAGATGCAGAGCTTTCCGAAGATTCATTACAGAAGTAGCTACATCATCATAATCCAATGCACTGCTTGCCCATTTGATCATTTTTTGAACCTTGCTAATTTGTTCAACCGTCAACTTGGCACCACCTACAAAATTGTATTGTGTTCGAAATAAAATGATTATTTTTCACATTTTTGTGTTCCCAGACTTATTCATTTTATCTCATTTGCGAATATATCAATTTACATTACAGGACTTACTTTCTGTTTTATACTCATCATCTTCTGATTCAAACCACTGCGTTCTTGTAGTTGGGAGATTTGCAGGAACAGACGGAATGTCTAGCAAAGTATTATCCTTAGGATTTCCAGGATTTACATTTGATTCAGGCTCATCTGATGGTCATAAAATGTTCATTAGAATTTGACAAATTTGTGAGGATAAGCACCCAATATTTACCATCGTTGTCATTCGACGCATTAATAGAAGTACTATCATCATCTGCTTCTTTCATTGGCCCTGGCACCGGAGTTTCTCCATTTGTGAAACAATTGTTGAGATAAGCTGCTTTCCATTGAGCGTACTTCCGATTTTGTGCCGCTCCCACGCTCAATTCTCCAAACAGCGTCAACACATCGTACAATATCTGAACGTATAAAAGCTCTGTAGTACATTCTTGGAAAAATTTCGTGCCCCTTCCTCTTCGTTCTAAAATAAAAAAGTAAGTCATTAATATAATAAATATAAATATAACATCAATTATACATATGTAAATATAATCAATTATGTATATGTGTAATTTACCCGAATCAGCAGGCCAGCAGCAGCGACAATACTCAAAGGGCCGACAGAAACAGAGGTACTCGAAGGGCCGGCAGCAGTGGAGATACTAGAAGGATTGGCTGCAGCAGCAGCACTCGAAGGGCCGGCAGCAGCAGCAGTACTCGAAGAGCCGGCAGCAGTAGCGGTACGCGAAGATCCGGCAGCAGTAGCGGTACGCAAAGGGCCGGCAACAGTGGCGGTATTTGAAGGGCCAGCAACAATGCCAGTAGTATCCGGAGGGGCGGAAATATCTGAAGAACATATCTAAAATATTTTTAATGTATATATTATATTAAAATAAAATAAACATATTATAAATATGCATTTATTTATACTTACGTCATCTTCCTCAGCTTTGTGAGTACTATGATCATCTGCTTCTTTTATTGGCCCTGGCACCGGAGTTTCTCCATTTGTGAAACAATTGTTGAGATAAGCTGCTTTCCATTGAACGTACTTCCGATTTTGTGCCGCTTCCACGCTCAACGTCAACACTTCGTACAATATCTGAGCGGTATAAAAGCTCTGTAGTACACTTGGAAAAATTTGCAGCCCTATCGTTCTTATCGGCATATAAAAAGAGCTTTAGGGCCCAATTTTCTAAATGCGATTGAGCGGCCACATCGTTAGTAATAGCTTCGTTGTCATGCAGTTCTTTCTTCGTTGCTTCCAACCAGTGCATCAACTTTAGTAGAAAATTAGTCTCCGCCGATGTCTTGGTAGACAATTTCAATTCAGTTTGAAGAGCATACAGGCGACCTGTTTTTTGTACGTAAATTTTAATTAACTCTTTGTCTCTCTTAGTTAGAAAAAATAGAAAATACATTTTTTCACCGTGTCATTACCGATGTATAAAATAATAATATATGTACTTACACCAATAACTGACAACGTTATCTCGCTGGTCGTACTTCGACGCGACTGTTAAATATTTCTGTATAGATTTCAAAGGATTCGGAACTTGCGGCAAATCGGGTCCTGCCAGTGCCATTGGAATATTTCAAGAGTCAAAGATACACCGTTAAGAAATTTTATCTTTTCTTGATAGACTGCTTCTCCGATATATCCACACTAATCTCTATCTCTATGCACGAAGAATGAAGTATTGGATGTATATCAGTCGACTTCTTATTCTTATTAACACACTCAACGTCACTATATATATATATATATATATATATATATATATATATATATATATATATATATATATATACTATCACGCGGCGACGGACACGACTGTCATTATTTCTAGGTTATATAATAATATATATATTATCACGCGGCGACGGTCACGACTGTCATTATTTCTAGGTTATATAATAATATAACTGACTGAAGCTGCGGTCCATCTTCTCTTTTAATGAAGAAATAAGGAGAAGAAGAATGCTCCGAAGCATTTGTAGCGTCAACTGGACCGCAGCCTGACAGCGCGCTGTCCGCGCGAACGCACTGAGCGGCGAGCGCACACGTATACGCGAGTACGCGTATATATGCTGTCTCTTTTCAGTGTAGCAACACTGTCATGGAGGGGCCCCGGGGGAACGCTCGACATGTTCTCAAATGCCATCTATCGAGGAAAAAAGCAACCGTAGGACGACGACGACGTATCTTAATTAAAATTTACCATTTCAGACTTTGCATCGTAATATCTCCGCTCGTAGGGCACATAACGGAAATATTATAAGAGTAACCCCCCCCCCCCTAATTCGACCCTAAGCTATCGATCAAGCCTACTTAGAACTTGATCCGTTCACTCGTTATCGAGATCTCAACATCTCGAGTACTCGCAACCCGTCGCGTCGCGTAAAAGAGTCACGGTCGGCCTCGCTCCGCGTATACTTGGCGCGAGACACTACCGTGTCTCTTGATATAAGATTATTTACAGTTACAATAGATTATACATATTAAATAAAACTTGATTTGGTAAGTATGAAGTAAATAACAACAATATAATAGTTTTATTAAATGTTTATTTAGCAATTATGTTTTCATGTATGTATAAGAAACGTAGCATATTCACATATTCACTTTGTATGTGTGTGTTCATATGTGTATGGTCAGAGGTACGAATATATAATACTGACGGGTTATATTACTGCTTAAAAATACGGCTTAAAAATAATTATGTTACTGTCTCGGTCTTCTGCCTCGTCTACCCCAATGGTAGTTAGCTGACGACATCTTTCTTCTTGTCGTCGTATCTCCGCGGCTCTGTCTCTTGGTCTTCGAACTGTAAATATGCTCATGTACCATAGCGTTTGGTCCAAAGCGTTTGGTCTGCACTATGCGATCGTGTTCTTCTCTATTTTAAAAAAGGTAATTTTGTACGGATATCACGCCTTTTTGTAGTATTACGCATTTTATAAACAGTATGTACAAGGTGTTATTTCGAGGTATAATACTACCACTTTGTTTTTTTTTCGAGTATTATTGACAATGCGATCAAGTGCGATTTTTTGCGCATTTTTATTACAGACGTTCTTCATTACATTAACATAACAAAGTCTATACTTTCAAGGTACATGATGATCGTTTTAGAATGGTGTCTACCTGTGAGATCTTTAAGGATTATGCGCAGTGTTCAAGCTCCCGCACGGAGCACATTAAGCTAAATTAGTCTTCGTTATTTTATTTTTATCTTGCAAATTGTCTTTATTTGTTCTTTCTCTCGCGAGCTTACCGATTATTAATATCGAGTCGCCGCAAGCGCTTGGACACTTCGATAAGATTAAAGCGATCACAGACAGAGGCATTCCGGTAAACGAAACGCCGAGAACACCCCAATAGATACAGAGGCTAATACTTCTTTTCTTTTTTTTAAGGATTTCTAATGATATCCGTACCGCACGTAGGGCGTTCCCGTCGTTGCGAAACCGTTTCACGACTCGGAGGCTGCAAATGTAGCGAGTCGAGTTTGTAACGCAAGCTCCGTGTCCCAATTCGTTCTAGATGCGCTCCTCTCTACCTAATGTAATACATTACTCGCGTAAAGTATCGCGCAATTGTAATTGTACGTTATAATAAATGTAGTACAAATAGAGAATATACCGCGCGCGCGTGATGTAAAATTGTAACAGTAGACCTAAAAGGTAGTAAAATCGTAAAACGTAAATATCGTAGAAAAATTTCGCGAAAAAGCAAAGGCTCGTTCCAAAACAATAGCGGAAGGCTTATGAAATAGAATAAAAAGAAAAAATGATAAAAAATTTCCTCATACACATTCTCTGTTAAGCTCTAATATTTGTATGATTCTTTGTCCTTATGTTAGTTCGTCTATCGATTATCTGTCAGTAAGAAAGCATTTATACTTCTAGTAGACCGTCGTGTTATAGTTCTGAAGGCACTGTTCAAAAGTTTATTACATCTCTTGGAATAACGGGTCTTCGCAAAACACCTCTTCGAATGGTGCGACAAGGAGAGTCGTTATAAACATCGACATGACCATTGCACACGCCTCCTTCGGTCTATATCACAAAATTCAAAATAGAGTAGTCTCAACTTGACAGCCTGTGCCACAATGCCAATGCCGTATTTGTCGGGTCTGTGATCGGTTAGGAATTATCGTGAGCTAGCAAAAATCGAAGGTCAGAATTCAGGCTTATGATACGCAATGGCCGGTGCATTTCCATTAATTATATATCAATATCGTATCATTATATTACACAAACGCTTATTAATTTAGAGGTACATTGCTAAGGGTCTCGGTTTTTTTTCTTTTCAAGTTGCTCCCTACATTAATGAACTTATGACAATTAGCTAATTACGATTATTCAATACGACAGCGATTTGGCATACAATATTGGAAATTGTACAAAGATTCGGAGGATGCAATATAGTATTTGAAAATATTGCTTTGTACATATATATATAGAAGAGAGAAGTGTGTGTGACGAACGAACGGTGGATATCTTTCTTGAAAAGAACATCAATGTGTGTCAAGGTAGTTTAAAGACAATATTTGAGCTCGGAATTTCTTAAAATTAAGCGTAAAAAATGTCATGTGCATAAAAATAATAAGACAACTCTCTACAGATGTTATAACGATCCTGCTATCGGATTTCCTTATCTAAGCAGGAAAACTTTGGCTACTGCTACACGCTATTTGTACTTCGGCGAAAAAGAGCCGAATTTACGATTCTTGCTAAGAACACCGATTGCGCATTTAGAAGAAAAAAGAACGGTACGCAGCACACACAGTACCTAACAGTACCAGCAACAGATCATTTATATGTTCAGGAAGACCTTAACAGTACTATATATGCTCACGCTTTAATAAACCTGAATTCTACGCACAACGATTGTAATGTCAGAGAAGCATTCACTGTACTCAGAGAGTGTACTTTTTGCCGGAATGTTTAAACGTGATATTTCTTTTCTTTTCTTTTTATATTCACACACAGCACTGGACTATTTGCGTTATTTGCGCTCATAAATTATTTAAAAGCTCTTAGTCTTTTGAACATTAAAGTCCAGAATGCTGCTCTGAGATATGAATGCTCTACAGAATGTACATAGTAGCAAAAGCGTCTAGACCACAGAATGTTCACATTTGCTCTGATGCAAAATATCGTTTTTTTTTCTCGAGCTACAAAAATCAGGCTGATGCAATGGCAGATACTATGTAGATATATAAAAGTTAGCTTTACAACATGTAAAACCTGATAAAGTTCTTAAAAAATCTAAAGAACATTCCCTGAATAAGATCAATCACACGACAATTCAGTCCTCTCTATGTATCATACTTTGATCGTAGAACGCATCAAATAATTTCTATTAAGGGAATCAAAATTTTCTAAAGTAATATGTATTGTGACGTTGCAGTTTCGCTGCAGCGTTGCAGCGCCCCGCCGCCGTCACAAGGCGCGGGTTTCGCGACCTTTTTACGCCCGAGGACGGTTCAACGAATCGATGCGAGATCTCCAGGGGCATATTAGTCATTGCGTTACGATATACTGATCCCTTTTATTTTGTATTATTGCGTGGCGCCTCACCGAGCTGAGACTGGAGTTCCTGAGAGGATACAGAGGAAGCGGACGCGGAGTCGACGAGAAGGATAATGGCGAGAGCTCGGACGACAGAAAGCGGATCGAAGCGACCCGCGGGCCGCCGAAAGCGACGGAGCGCAGGAACCCGCGCGCGGCGCGTGACACAGCGGCGGGCGGACCCATAATGGCGGGGCCCCGGGACGCCGGGGCAAAAATCAGCCCATCTGTCCTCCTCACACTGCTGACCGGATTCCGGGATGGATGGCCACCATTCCCGAACCGGTGCGGGAAGGAACACGGAGGCAGACACGTCCCGTCCGCCGCCGGGAAGAATCCCGGAAAATTTGCCGCGCGAGCGAAGGGCCGTTTAGCGCCCTGCGGAAAGCCGTAATTCACGGCCCTACGCACGAATCCGCCGCGAGCCTGCGAGCTCACCCCTCATTGGTCCGCGCTCCAACGTCGCGGGGCCGCGTACGCCCGGGGTGGGGTGCGCTATCGATTCCGCCATCGAGCGAAATTTCGGGAGCATTCGTAAATCGTCCTCGGTGATCGACGCACGTCGGAAGTCAAGTCGCGGTATTACCTCCACGTTAAGTCGCATTCCGGAGCCGAGTACGACGTCCGGCCGCTATCTCTTTCGACCCTTGGGACGACGGCGAGGACCCTCGGAAGAGAATCTGCCTACGGTGAGGTTGCCTCGGTAACGTTTGATGTAAAGCCACGACACCGCTCCCCGGGTCGCGCTCTCGCTCGGGAAAATTCGCGATAATTAGCGTATCCGCCGACAAGGCGTATTTAGCGATCGATAGCGAGAGCGAGGGGCACCGGAATGGTCTCGTGGCCGTGGGATCGCGATCGAAAAATACGAACCTCTGGAGATCGCGGTAGGCGCGTCGATGACGACGTGCGGTAGCGAATACGCAATTTCTCGCGCTCTTCACGTTCACGACCGCGTGTCTCGTTATGCGTAGTATTGCGCCCGGTCGAATCTTAGATTCTGCACGCGATATTAATGGCGTCCGAGGGATATTCGCGTTGGTTTAATTGCGTCACTTACGATTCGCGTTCGGACATTTAGACTATCCTCGCGATATCGGCTGAGATATTATTCGCGGTAGGATGTGGTTCGCCTTAAGATACCATTCGCGTCGACCTAATGTTGCGTCTCGTTACTCCTCGCGGTAATTCCGTATCTTTCTCGCGTTAATTCGAGTATTTCGCGTTATGCCGAGTATCTCGGCGCATCATTTTTCGCGTTGGACGATTGCTGACGATCGCGGGTGTTGCGTTCGATCAGAATCACTTGCGTATTCTCGGTTTCTTGCGTTAGGCTAAATCGGTCATTTCGCGTTAGTTATAATATTGGTCGCGGTAATTCCGTATATTGTCTCGCGTTAAGTTAGTATTTCGCGTTTCGTCGAGCGCCCCGGCGCCTTATTCTTCGCGTGAGGATATCCCTGGCGATATCACATGTTGCGTTCGTTCCTTCTTGCGTTGGGACGTTACTCGCGTCGCGTTCGTTGCGTTAGTTTAAGATTATTCTTTGCGTTAGTTTAAGATTACTCTTTGCGTTAGTTTAAGATTATTCCCTGCGTTAGATTGAGATTATTACTTGCGTTAGAGTAAGATTCTTATGGCGACAGAAGCCCGGCACGGGTTTGGGGAACTTGCGTTCACGCGCTCCAAGCGTGGCGCATTATCATTTCGCGGTGTTTCGCGCTATTATTTCGCGTTTATTTCCGTTATGTCGTAGTCAGTCGTAATTTGTACCGATATTCTATGTGATTTGTCCGCGAACTTTTCTACTATTATTAGCTGTGAAATTACGTGATCTCGATGATTTCGTAAGTTTAGTTTTCCTCACACGTTCTCTTGCTGCGCCTTCCGCGCGTTTACTGAGTTAACGTAAGTTTTCCGTTTATGTCTGGCGTCCGCGTTATTATATTTGGTTGTTAAAAATTTGACGCCCGCGTTATCTATCACCTGTTACTTGCTTTTGTTTTGAAAGCCCCAGTGGCACTCACTGAGTTACGAAAGTTTTCTACAGAATAAATGTTATTCTTTAAATGTTAATGGCTTGAGTTACGACATTCGTTATTAGGCGTCACCCCGCCGAATACTGCGCTGCCCTCCATCAACCCCGCCCTGCTATTCGGTCGAGCTAGCCATTCCCTCGCACACCGACTTATTCCGTTTTGCGTCTCGTTTTTGGTTTCTCGCGATTTCGCGGACGCGAATTTACGCGTCTGGCGCCCAACATTAGAATCGTTTCGTGGAGTGTCGGAGGTGCGAGAGAATCACCGGAGAGGCCTACCATCCTGCTCTCCTTTCCCCTTTTGATCCGGCACACGTCCCGGACCGCTCCGGGAGTGAAAAAGTCGTGACAGTATATAATCAGTGATATATTCTCATGAATCTGTGGGTCCGTCATGGTACCAGCCTGGATCCGGCCAATCAAATCATGTGATTCCGTAGAGTCTAGACACAGACATTTCTCTTCCGCATCCGTACAGATGAGCCACTAAGATAGATCACGAAAAGTACGGAGTGGGCGTTAGAGGTGGGATTACTCTCTCGGAATCAGGCACTGCCTGAAACAGCACGGGTGATCTCTGATCCACTGTCGTGAACTGCATGATACTAGCTATGTTACCACATCGATAACAATAATTTGGGGCTGACCACACTGTGACGAGTTTGTCATTAAACATGTACCTATAACCTGCACGATAAAAATATGCGTCATCAATACATACTTCTGAGATATTTAAAAAAATCTGCGACAGAAATATTTGAGCAAAGACATACCTTCCTGAACTAATTGGTGCGCCCTACAGATGAGTTTAAGATCATTCACTTCCATAAACATGTAAGTCACTTTGCTGCCAAACAGCCAGCCTGCACCACGCGGACTTACTGTCCATGTTTCTACATCTTCTGGATCGGACCAGACCAAATCACAGAAAGCACCTGTAATATGGCAATTAAGCAACGACATTTTATTATTATTGTACAATAACAGTAAATATCCAGTCATGTAACTTTTATTATTATGTAACTTTTGCAATGACATATCACTTTATACAATTAATACCTTTGTGTGGAATCTCTTGATTCCTTTCAATCGTTCTAATTTGATCTAGTGTTCTAATAGCTGGAGACAATCCACCGTGTACACAAAGAACCTGTTCATCAATTAACTAAAACAGAATTTTATTCGAGCGTAATCAAAAGTGAAGTTACAATTTTTAAAAAAATATTTTATACAAATACTCACGGCAGCAACTGTGAGCAAGTCAAATACCCTACAACAGTACTTCCACGCATTAGCATTGCCGTACTTGTTTTGGCATTCATCTAGAACAGAAAATGAAGAGACCAATTACCGCAAAATCCACATAAACGTGCGTGATTTGTCTAGATTCGTGATTACCGCGTAGTAACGTTATCCTGTCGGACCATTTAGCTTTAAGTGTGAGCGGACGAGTAAACGTTTCTAAGCTATAGTAGCCCCGATCGACAAAATCTCCCAGGAATATGTAATTTGTATCGGGCACGAGGCCACCGTTACGAAACAGTTCCTCTAAATCATAGAACTGTAATGAACAATCTGATGTATATTAATATCACGATTGTGTACAAATAACTATACAGCTACAAAACATTAAAATCGAAAAGTTGTGAGGCAATAGATAATGGAAGACTAATATTGTTGCGACGCTAATTCGGAAGATTAAAATCCGCTAAAACTTTACGTCGATCCCGTAGCGGTGAGCAAGGATGCTCCGACTTTGAGGTTAGTACAACATTCATCGCACAATACTGTTATAATTGCAAATCGGAAACGTACCTCGAGTCCAGCTCTTCTGCGATCAACGAAGTCGGGATCGAACGTGTCAGTCGTCACTTTCTGCCAAGCGTAGAGAACCTTCTTTTCCGGCAGCGGTGGTAATACGATGTAGGGATACGAAATCTCCAGATAAGCACGAAGCAATTCAATTTTCAGTATATCGCCGGCACGATTACGGTGTTACTGCCGTTTCGCGTACGCGTGTTGTCGCACCTTACCTCGCGACAGCGTGCGGCTCGTGCAAACGTTAACGCGCGGCCGCAATCGCGCGGCAGAAACGCCTCGTGTGAACAGGCTCCTTGACTCCTCCCAGGTAGCAGAGTGACGTCAAGATGACGTCTAAAGACGTCTTAATGACGTTAGAGACGTCATTAAGACGGAATTAATACGTCATTTGACGTCACTCTGCTACCTGGGCTTGATCTCAGTATCAGCTCCCTGCCGTCAATATATAAATAAATATAATAGGTTATTAACCTATGTAAACACTCACGTAAACGTAGTATAAACAGTAAAATAAGTAACAGTAATATATAGAATAAAATAATTAATTATAGGATAATTACATAAAACAATTACCTTGAATTAATCGTCGCGTCGCGTAAAGAGTCACGGTCGGTCTCGCTCCGCGCGTACTACCGTGTCTCTCGAGAATAGGTTAACTGATGAACTGACTGATGACAGCGCGCTAAACGCACTGTCTGCACTGCACTGCACTGCGATACTAACGCCGCTAGCCGCCAGTGTCAAAAAAGTGAAAGTGACATTTTCTGATATATATATGTTATATTGATTGAGAGACGACGACGTATCTCCGTATCTTAAAAAAAATTTTCACATTTCGACTTTGCGTCGCAATATCTCCGCTCGTAGGGCACGTAGCGGAAATATTATAAGAGAAACCCCCCCCCCCTAATTCGACCCCAAGCTATCAATCAAGCCTACTTAGAACTTGATCCGTTCACTCGTTTTCGAGATCTCAACATCTCGAGTACTCGCAACCCGTCGCGTCGCGTAAAAGAGTCACGGTCGGTCTCGCTCCGCGTATACTTGGCGCGAGACACTACCGTGTCTCTTGATACAGGCAATGAAAACATGGATGCAAACACGTTTTTCGCGTAGCGTGATATATAGCCGAGACGATTTTGTTAGAGAGAAAATGGACGTACTTGATTCCCCTATAACTAATGAACATTTTTCATTGTTTTTCGTAATTTTTGTCCCTCGGTCGAGCTTTGTTTTCTTGGCTCCTCGGATTTGTCATTCCCACTTTTAGCGTTCTCCGGATTTTCTTTTCGCGCGGTATCTTTTTACCGTCGTGGCCACAGATACCAAATGGTCAAATGCGTGACATTACTCACACTAATTAAGCAAGAAAATGCTACTGGCCATTAGAGTCGTGTCTGAGGAGGAAAAATATTCATGAAGATATTTGTTGTCCGGCGAAGAAGATTAAATTCTTTTATACGTACAATGTTTTAAAATTATAACAATAAATTATATATATTTGAAAGTGTTCTCACAATACCGTTCAGAATTAAGTACTTTATTATAAGTACTATTAAATATTTTAAAGAAATGTTTAATATCATGAAGTCAAAAAACTGCAGAAATCACATTAATTGAATTGAAATTTTTCGCCTCAAGGAAAATACACTGATTGCATGTAAAAGTGGTTCTTGTGAATCAAGAAAGTTAGTTGAATAAATTGAAGTGAATGAAAGTAAGTTAGCGAGTGAGATTTCACTTTGAAATTTGATTAACTTTCTATTTCTGTTAATCGCCCTTATTTAAAGAAAAACTTGAACTTAAAGATGTATACTTTATATACCCCGAAGGGGCCTTAAAGGGCGTTTTGAAGGGACGTACCCAACCCTATAATTTCCTCCTTTACCATTACCATTTCCTTTGGACCAACGGTTTAACGTCTCTTCCGATTTCCGAAAGACGGAGCCCAGTTTTCCATCTAGGGATACCACCGCTACCGATTTCCACGCGAACCGAGGTCTACTCTCACTCACCTCTGCCTGCGGGGGAGGGGCGGTAGTCTACATGTCTATACACACATATATCAGAAAATTACTTCTTTTAGCATTAAAATTGTAAAACTTTAATTTGCTACATTTTGTAAATCAATGTCGTCCCCCCACTTTTTGTGCGTAGAATTACTCAGAAAAACCTCCTCTACAACATATTTAAGTGGCGATAAAATTGGCGAGTACTGATCTTTTATGCATATTTACCATTGGTGCAGATATTTACCACGATAACGAGAAGGAAGCAAAAGTGCATAACAATGGAACTGAAATATATTCTCTGCATCTGTACGAGTTTAGCGTTATTCTCTGCACATAAATTGAATAGTACTCGTATTCAGACATTGCCTGCTTATGCCATTGCTTGCAAGGCAGATGTTCTGAACTCAACTACATGCGGAAACGAACTGAAAGATTTCCGAGACGCTGTCAATCAACGAATACTGTGGAGCTTGAAAGGTACGTAAAATTATAACTGAATCGCTATTAACTCCATTTACTCCAATTTAAAATCTAAAAAGCTAGTAAAAAAACAACTACTCATCTTTAGCTTGTATTGCATATTTTAATTGATCAATTTTACAATTCTTGAATTCTATTTAAATTAAATATATTGACTAGCTAATATCTTTTAATCTTTTAATCTTAAATTAATAATAGTATTTACGAAAATATTAGTGTAATAAATTAAGAGATTGCATTTGTGTTTATCATATTGCATGTTTATAATTTACGATGTATCATTTAAACCGAATATATGTTCTATATATGTGTATATATACAGGGTGTCACTGAATGTTTGGTACTTTTCTCATATTTAGATAGAGCGAGCCAAACTGAGTCGAAAAGTCATGTACCATTTTGCAATTTTCGCAATAGTTGATGAGTTATTAATGATTAAAAATCGCCGTATTAGCCCGGCCCACCACCAAATCCAAGCGCGCGGCGAGATGCGGCCGCCCCGCGGTCGGCGCGCGGGCAGTTGTTTTCTACAAGCGGCGATAATTACGCACGAGCGGCGCGTAACGCCGGGCCCCCGTCCTGAGCGATGATAGTTTCTCGCCTTTTTTAAATAGAAATAAAATTTTCTAACAACATAGAAAAATTTTTTGTGCGTACGTATGTACATACGTGTGTACATGCATACACACAGGAACATATCAATTGTACTGCTTAAAAAAGCGATTACTCAATTTACTTTTTTTCTTTTAGTAAGTAACGGTTGTCTTTAAGAAAGAATATTTTCTTGATGATAGTCTTAAAATGTACAAATTTTAGAAAGAGTCTTTATCATGTACTCGAAAGAAGAATTTATACTCCTTCAAAGAACATAATAAAATTTTATCAAAGAAAAGTCAAAATAATAAATAAAGTAATATGAGGACCCTCGAGATTAAAATAGGAGAAGTCAAGGCTATGAGGGTCAGAGGCAGATCACAGTGCGTAATATCAGAAATAACTGATTTATTCGTCGTTTTGATACATTACATTGATCCGTACGTTTCGGCTCAGTTTTGAGCCATCTTCAGCGGTAGTTACAGAAATTAAGTTACACGTTCTCCGTACCGTATGGTGAGTATACTGATTCAAAGTATCAGAAAAATAGACCAATTGATCCATATCTGTAAATTTGTTCAATTAATGTTGAGATATTAAAAAGATCCCTTAGGAAACTCACCATTCGGTCTGAAAAACGTGGAATACAGAGCCATGTACATAATGAATACTCTCTGCGAGAAGACTTGACGATCTTATCGACACGACACATGCACAGCAATGATATGAAAGGTCTTGCAAGAAGAGGCATGTCGTAGGTCAACACACCGGCGAGGATTATAACAAAGCACGATTTGACACCGTCTCAAAATGACACGGATTTTTTGCATCATGCATATGTCACGGTTTTGAGCAAATTGTAATCCATGCTCATGAACTTTGGTCGTTGGCAAATCGGGGTTTTACTATTGGTACATGCAATATTGTGACGGTGTCAAATCGTGCTTTGTTATAATCCTCGCCGGTGTGTTGACCTACGACATGCCTCTTCTTGCAAGACCTTTCATATCATTGCTGTGCATGTGTCGTGTCGATAAGATCGTCAAGTCTTCTCGCAGAGAGTATTCATTATGTACATGGCTCTGTATTCCACGTTTTTCAGACCGAATGGTGAGTTTCCTAAGGGATCTTTTTAATATCTCAACATTAATTGAACAAATTTACAGATATGGATCAATTGGTCTATTTTTCTGATACTTTGAATCAGTATACTCACCATACGGTACGGAGAACGTGTAACTTAATTTCTGTAACTACCGCTGAAGATGGCTCAAAACTGAGCCGAAACGTACGGATCAATGTAATGTATCAAAACGACGAATAAATCAGTTATTTCTGATATTACGCACTGTGATCTGCGTCTGACCCTCATAGCCTTGACTTCTCCTATCAAAATAATTAGCAAATCGAATTTTTGTTTTAATTTTATATTCTTAACTGAAGAACTGAATAATTAGAATTTAGAATATTATTTATTTTAAGTAATATTATCAAGAAAACATTTTTTGTAAAGATCATCGTTACTTAAAAGAAGAGAAAACTGAGTAATTGGTTTTCTTAGCACTATTATTTTTTTGCGTGTGCGTATACGGCATGCCATTTTACTATTTAATACCATTATAAAAATTCTACCAAATTAAATTGATACTCAAAGAAAAGAAATTATTATTGTGTCTAGACATACTTATAATTTATCGAATTATTGTTAAGCTATAATTGAAAATGCAGAATTACAATTATGTCTAGACAAAATATTAATTCTGAATTTATTTTACGTTATGACATAAAAAATTTTCGGGAATTAAAATTATGTACATAATTGTAATTCCCGAATTTTACTTATGTACGCAATTTAAATACTTGAATTTCTATTATGTACACAATTGTAATTCTGGAATTACTTTTTTTCTTTTGGTAAGTAACGGGGTTCTTTAAGAAAGAATATTTTCTTGATAATAATCTTAAAATGTATTCATCACAAATAGAAAAAGTCTTTATCATGTACTGGAAAAAAGAATTTATACTCCTTCAAAGAACATTATAAAATTTTATCAAAGAAAAGTCAAAATAATAAGCAAATCGAATTTTTGTTTTAATTTTATAATCTTAATTGAAGAATTAAACAATTTGAATTCAGAATATTACTTGTTTTAAGTAAAGAGAGTAAACAGTTACTTAAAAGAAGAGAACTAAAATAGAGAAATTGGTTTTCTTAGCACTAGAATAATATTTTTTGCGTGTGAATTTTGCGGACATAAATAGCAATCGCGATATAAGATCGCGAGCCAAAAAATAAGTATTTTTTCTTTCTGTGGCAAGAAAATGATAGAGCGCTATCATTTCCACACACTATACCTTGCGGCAGATAGCATGGTGTATTTTTTTAAGTGGTATTCTTAGTAGGTCTAATCCACTTTGTATTAAAATATTCTCATATTTTAATGAAAGAACTGTTCGAAGTGCCTTCCTCGTTCTCGTATACAGAGTTCGGCCCTTCGATTAATATTGCGCGTCGCGCGGTGCGCCATTTCCGGCGTGATGGTATCGAAAGCTGCGAGAATTTCTTCTCGTACCTCAGTTTCTGTACCACCACGCCGGTGTACTCGACTAAATCTTTAATGTAACCCCAAACGAAATAGTCGAGCACGTTAATATCCGGCGACCGCGCCGGCCAAATGATTGTGCCACTTCGACCCATCCATCTGTCCAGATATCGCGCGTCTAAAACATTTCGCGCCTGTCGCGAAAAATGCGCATTTTCCAGTACGATGGGGCTCCTGCGGATTTTTCGCGAAAGGCGCGAAATGTTTTAGACGCGCGATATCCAGACAGATGGATGGGTCGAGGTGGCCTAATCATTTGGAAAAAGGCACTTCAAACAGTTCTTGCATTAAAATATGAGAATATTTTAATGCAAAGTGGATTAGACCTACTGGGGTACCATTGCACTTAAAAAAATGCGCCATGCTATCTGCCGCAAGGTGGTGTGTGGAAATGATAGCGCTCTATCATTTTCTTGCCACAGAAAGAAAAAATAATTATTTTTTTTCTCTTCCTTTTTTTAAGCATAACATAAACTAATTTGGAATTAATATTTTGTCTAGACATAATTTTAATTCTGCATTTTCAATTATAGCTTATTAATAATTCGATGAATTATAAGTATGTCTAGACATAATAATAATTTTTTTTCTTTGAGTATCAATTTAATTTGGTAGAATTTTTATGATGGTATTAAATAGCAAAACGGCGTGCCGTATACGCACACGCAAAAAATTATCATTCTAGTGCTAAGAAAACCAATTACTCAGTTTTCTCTTCTTTTAAGTAACGATGATCTTTACAAAGAATGTTTTCTTGATAATATTACTTAAAATAAATAATATTCTAAATTCTAATTATTCAGTTCTTCAGTTAAGCATATAAAATTAAAACAAAAATTTGATTTGCTAATTATTTTGATAGGAGAAGTCAAGGCTATGAGGGTCAGACGCAGATCACAGTGCGTAATATCAGAAATAACTGATTTATTCGTCATTTTGATACATTACATCGATCCGTACGTTTTGGCTCAGCTTTGAGCCATCTTCAGCGGTAGTTACAGAAGTTAAGTTACACGTTCTCCGTACCGTATGGTGAGTTTACTGATTCAAAGTATCAGAAACATAGACCAATTGATCCATATCTGTAAATTCGTTCAATTAATGTTGAGATATTAAAAAGATACCTTAGGAAACTCACCATTCGGTCTGAAAAACGTGGAATACAGAACCATGTACATAATGAATACTCTTTGCGAGAAGACTTGACGATCTTGTCGACACGACACACAATGATATGAAAGGTCTTGCAAGAAGAGGCATGTCGTAGGTCAACACACCGGCGAGGATTATAACAAAGCACGATTTGACACCGTCACAATATTGCATGTATACCAATAGTAAAACCTCGATTTGCCAACGCCCAAAGTTCATGAGCATGGATTACAATTTGCTCAAAACCGTGACATATGCATGATGCAAAAAATCCGTGTCATTTTGAGACGGTGTCAAATCGTGCTTTGTTATAATCCTCGCCGGTGTGTTGACCTACGACATACCTCTTCTTGCAAGACCTTCCATATCATTGCTGTGCATGTGTCGTGTCGATAAGATCGTCAAGTCTTCTCGCAGAGAGTATTCATTATGTACATGGCTCTGTATTCCACGTTATTCAGACCGAATAGTGAGTTTCCTAAGGGATCTTTTTAATATCTCAACATTAATTGAACAAATTTACAGATATGGATCAATTGGTCTATGTTTCTGATACTTTGAATCGGTAAACTCACCATACGGTACGGAGAACGTGTAACTTAATTTCTGTAACTGCCGCTGAAGATGGCTCAAAACTGAGCCGAAACGTACGGATCGATGTAATGTATCAAAACGACGAATAAATCAGTTATTTCTGATATTACGCACTGTGATCTGCCTCTGACCCTCATAGCCTTGACTTCTCCTATTTTAATCTCGAGGGTCCTCATATTACTTTATTTATTATTTTGACTTTTCTTTGATAAAATTTTATTATGTTCTTTGAAGGAGTATAAATTCTTCTTTCGAGTACATGATAAAGACTCTTTCTAAAATTTGTACATTTTAAGACTATCATCAAGAAAATATTCTTTCTTAAAGACAACCGTTACTTACTAAAAGAAAAAAAGTAAATTGAGTAATCGCTTTTTTAAGCAGTACAATTGATATGTTCCTGTGTGTATGCATGTACACACGTATGTACATACGTACGCACAAAAAATTTTTCTATGTTGTTAGAAAATTTTATTTCTATTTAAAAAAGGCGAGAAACTATCATCGCTCAGGACGGGGGCCCGGCGTTACGCGCCGCTCGTGCGTAATCATCGCCGCTTGTAGAAAACAACTGCCCGCGCGCCGACCGCGGGGCGGCCGCATCTCGCCGCGCGCTTGGATTTGGTGGTGGGCCGGGCTAATACGGCGATTTTTAATCATTAATAACTCATCAACTATTGCGAAAATTGCAAAATGGTACATGACTTTTCGACTCAGTTTGGCTCGCTCTATCTAAATATGAGAAAAGTACCAAACATTCAGTGACACCCTGTATATGTGACATTCCACGTCAAGTGGCCCCTCCCTCTGTCCAAAAATTGAAGCGACTTTAAATATTGAGTTTGGGCTTAAAATGTTCGTATAAGCGAGGGCTTTCGAAATTTGAGTGGCCTTTTTGACAAACTCCATAACCCCATGACCCCATAAGCAAAATAACCCAAAAACCTGATGAAGTGATCTTACAATATGATTTATACGACTTGTCTCATCTCAATAATCGCTTTAATTAAGCTGTTTGGCCCTAAAACCCTCATAAACTATTAACCCCATGACCCCTTGATCTTATAAACCTCAAAACCCCATAACCATATAGCCCCATAAGCTTCTAAACCCCTATAATCGAAACCATCGCACTTTGATTATCTTTCTATACCTCCGTAATCCTGTAATCCCATAACTCCTTGACCCTAAAACACCAAAACCCCATAACCCCATAACCCCATTCTAGAATATGCCCAATTACAAATTTGAATACGCATCATGTCTTACCTGCACAATGTCACGACTCATTCCAAAAACTGCATTACCATGTCGTCAGTATCCAAAAACTCCATAAAAATCATAACTTAATGAGTCTGACCTTGTAATCCATTCAAAATTAGTGTTTTCTCAAAATTTGTACTGGTACCTCCACGTGGTCAGGATGGGTAACGCTAAAACCAGTACAAATTTTGAGAAAACACTAATTTTGAATGGATTACAAGATCAGACTCATTAAGTTATGATTTTTATGGAGTTTTTGGATACTGACGACATGGTAATGCAGTTTTTGGAATGAGTCGTGACATTGTGCAGGTAAGACATGATGCGTATTCAAATTTGTAATTGGGCATATTCTAGAATGGGGTTATGGGGTTTTGGTGTTTTAGGGTCAAGGGGTTATGGGATTACAGGATTACGGAGGTATAGAAAGATAATAATCAAAGTGCGATGGTTTTGATTATAGGGGTTTAGAAGCTTATGGGGCTATATGGTTATGGGGTTATAGGGTTTTGAGGGTTATAAGATCAAGGGGTCATGGGGTTAATAGTTTATGAGGGTTTTAGGGCCAAACAGCTTAATTAAAGCGATTATTGAGATGAGACAAGTTGTATAAATCATATTGTAAGATCACTTCATCAGGTTTTTGGGTTATTTTGCTTATGGGGTCATGGGGTTATGGAGTTTGTCAAAAAGGCCACTCAAATTTCGAAAGCCCTCGCTTATACGAACATTTTAAGCCCAAACTCAATATTTAAAGTCGCTTCAATTTTTGGACAGAGGGAGGGGCCACTTGACGTGGAATGTCACATATATATATATATATATATATATATATATATATATATATATATATATGTCGTAGGTAAATAGTTGTTTTAGGAAAATAGCTTTTGACCAGACAAATGCTATCTGCTTAGTCAAATGGCTTTTGCCCATCTGTTTTTGTGTTCAAATGCTACTTTCCTAGGCAAACGCTATTTAACTGAGCCGCTGTTAGGCAAATGATATTTAGCGAAGCTGCATTGATGCATTTTAAATAAGTACACATATCAGCAAATTACTACCCTTAATATTGTCACAAACTGTTATATTTTTCAATTACATTTGTTAATAACTTTTTAATAAATAACAAGCGACGGCTGAAACCATATTTACGCTAAAACATAAAATTGTATATATATCTACTTTTCAATACACCAACTAGTTAGTTGGTTAGCTTAGTAGCCCAAGTGGGGTTTCACAATCGACGCAGCGTCAAATCGATGTTGACTTTGGGAGTTCAGGCTACATGGTCCAATATGGACTTCGCATATGGACCTTTGATCGCGTATAAAGCTAAATCTAATCAAATCTTAAAGTACTATATGAAATAGGAGTAGAAAAGAATGAAGAATATAATAGAATTAAAAATAGCGCGATATCTCAAAATTTGCGCAAGTTATAGCTACCAGACATTTCTCAAAAAATTCAAAATTTTATAAAAAATGAACCCCTTCACCGATTCTCGCTTAATTAAATATCAACTTTTATTTAATAATACTCTGTATTTAAAAACAAATTGAGTCCGATATCTAAACACACACACATTTTGTAAAAATGTAATTTTAGAACATTCTGAACACATTGGCACAGAAAACTAAAATAAAATTTGTTTACGAAAACAGCTTCCTGTAATGAGGAAGCAACAATGCGTGATTAATTAATTATAAGTAAAAATTAGTTATTTATTGTTTTTGCATAAGTAGTAACATTGTAATTTTTATTTTTAGTATTAGATTCCAGTGGTGGAATCTTTAATTCAGATTTTCTTTATGGAAATAATTATTGGCTGGGCAGTCGTACCCAATGTTTAGATACAACGAATACGGCTCCTCTACAGACCTCACAGCGGAGAATATTAAATAACACGCTATATCGCGATTTGAAAGAATTTCCGCCTTATCAATTAAACTATTTTGTAGCTTATTTGAGACACAACAGTACTATTCAATATCACGTAAATATGTTTGACGAGGTAAGTTTGTAAAATCTTTATGTGATAAAGGATGTGTTTGATATTTAAATATATACAGAAAGTTTTATCTTAGAATGTGATTACGCTCGGACTCTGTTTACCAGCATCATGCACAATAAATAATCTCAGCTTTATTCTGAAACAAATATTTCGTGACAGAGTTATCGTCGATGATCTCTACTCCGCGGACTTTGAGCTAATCGAAGTTAAAGATCTAAATGACGATAACAAAAGGCTACCTAATGGCGTGTTATGTTTCATCTGGTACGTCTCCAGAAATGCACAACAATAATATATTATATAACAGAAAAGCTTAATAATATTATAAGTAATTTTAATCTTAATCCTTTGAAAGAATATGAAGAATTAATCAAGAAATATTCTATTGCAGTGTTGGTTTAGGGCTTTCTTTTCTCATGACAGCAATCGGAACGATATATGATATATTTGTGTATCAAAAATATGTAAAGAAAAATGAGACGAATAAAACTGGTAACGGTAAGTGTCATATCTAAAACTTATAGAAATAATTTCTATTACAACAGACTTTTTACTGTTTTTATATGCTACAATTTTCTACAAATCAAGTTTTCATCTTCAGTGTTAAAATTATTAATAATTTGCAATCAGTTATTACTTTAAGTAATTAATAATTAATTATAAAATATATTTTGTAGCTACATCTTGTGTACATATGGCTTATTCGCGTGTATAGATTTCCTTTGTTTAATATTAATCTTACTTAATTAAAGCATTTTGATTTTTGTATTACTACTAAAGACGTCAAATTATGATTCAAGTATTGAAAATAACTCCGAGGAAATAGAAATAAAAGTAAATTGGTCTTTATATCGGAAAAGTAAAATTGGAGAAATATTAATATGTTTTTCCGCTTACACAAATACCGGAAAAATATTTAGCACAAAGTTAGACGCCAGCACAATACCCGTTATTCACGGCTTAAAATTGCTAAGCATGTGTTCGATAATCATGTTCCATAGTGTATATGTAGGGGAGACCGGGGCTAAACAGTCTGGTTTTTTTCGGTGCCGATTTTTATCAACAAAATAAATAATTTCAGTTAAATGTGGTATACCACTGTAAAGAGTGAACCTTTAGCTACAAAATTTATTAAGGAAATTTTTATCTACGTCGCTTTGTTTAACCGGTATAGAGCAAAAACGACAACGGTGGAAAAATTGAAATCTCAAAAATGCCGGGGCTAATCGGTCCCCCCCCCGGGGCTAATCGGTCACACTGCATTTTCAATACATATACGTACATCTAATCCTGAAAAATTATAGAATACATTTTAATAATTGTTTTTTAAGAGAAAAATATAAAAATTTATTTAAAATTTTTATGCAAAACATTATTAAAAAATAATTGTTTTACCTATTCCATAAAACAATTCAGGCACGTGAATACAGAGGTTAACCAAATCGTAAACTCCCCAACGGCACGTCACATTGTCAACGCGGGCAACCACGGGGAACACGCGTGACGGCGTTCCGGTGCCATAGGATCAGCGCGGACCCTCGAGCAACCTAACCAAGCCGCGTTTCTCGCGGGGGAGCGATAAATAGCGACAGGGGGGTTAGAAAAGCTCGCGGTGGAGCGCGACCATTTTACCGACTCGACGGCGTCCTCGCGCCGATTCCTCGACGCGCCGACGACGACGACGACGACGGCCACGACCACCACGACGACGACGGCCACGACCACCACGACGACGACGGCCACGACCACCACGACGACAACGGCCACGACCACCACGACGACGACGACGACGACGACGACGACGACGACGATGACCACCACCGACACCACCACCACTACAACGGCGGCGACAATGACGCCGAGACGATGCGGCGAACGCTGGACGATGCGGTCGCACGCGCGACTTTCACTGACACTGGACACAACGACCAACAACGACAATTTACCGCGGTCGGGAGTCGGGACGATCTACCGCGCGCGCGGCATGTCAACTCTCGCACGGAAATCGCGGGATCTCAGAGCCGTGCCGTGCCTCGCCGTACCTCGCCGACGTGCCGTGAGCGCGAGCGATCTCGAAAACAACGGTCCGCCATCTTTTCGGTCGGCCAAAACGCCCGTTTTGCGACGATACGTGCGTACTATTTCCCTTTTACACAACTGACGCACGTGCAAGGGAAGACAGAATCACGCTCGAGGGAAACCTAACCTGAAATCGCCGTGAGCTGAAGTCGTGCGCCCGACGCGCCACAGTGATGAGATTAGCCCGATTAGCCCCGGGTGCTTGTAGACTGATTAGCCCCAAACACAAGTTTCAGGTTTGATCGCCCATGAAATATTAGACATCAACGATAATGAAAAAACTACACTGGATTCGTGTTCAGCATGCATTACTCTTTATAATCACGTACCTCGAGATTTGGAGAGCAAATATTATTGCAGATATTACAAAATTTCCACGCGCAGAAAATTTCACTTTCACCTTCCGAAAACACGTTTGCCCTCGTAAAAATCATAACACGGCAGGTAACCTGCCGAAACTCCGTTGGTCACATGGGTACCATAAGCAGCGTTTATAATATTAATAGCGAGTTCGCACAATATACAGGTTCCGAGATATTTGATTAGACGTATTTACCCCGTAGACTTTTTAGCCCCGGTCCCCCTATACATTTAATTCTCTCGGTAAGTAATTTATAATAAATCTCTAGAATAGACATTTTTAGCTCTTTTGTTTTTTTACTCTTTACGCATAACGAAAATTGCTTTGTATTGACAGACAATAAAGTATGGCTGTGGAAGTTCATTGACAGTTATAAATACATGGGATTCATAGCAGTTGACATGGGATTCATAGCAGTTGATATATTTTTTTTTCAAGCGCATGTTTAATGACATTGAATTATATGTATTTACAAGTTAAAAGGAACGAAGTACCAAAGCCGATTGGTCGCGGAGAAAAATTAATTGAATTCTTTGTTTACGTAATAAAAAGATATATTCGGTAAGTTTTTATTATATGATGATATGTTTGAAGAACACAAAAAACAATACAAACAATATAATAAAATTATTGTAGTAATAATTAAAATAAGAGAATATGTTACAAAGAAATTTGAATATTGATTTCAATGTAAGCTAAATACTAACTCTCTTTTTTCACACGCGTCTGTAATAAAATTTTTCTTTTTAAGGCTGACACCGACTTACGTGACGGTGATAGGAATAGCGGATTTAAGCTCGGCTTGGTTTAATAAAACATCGCAATCTTACATGTACGAAAGGTCGCACGAAACTTGTGCGAAATATTGGTGGAGAAATCTTTTGTACATACATAATTTCTTTGGAATGGATAAAATGGTACAAACACGTTTGATTAAGATCAATTTGAAATTATACTTGGAGACGCATAAAACTTTTCTAAAATTTTTATTGCATTACAGTGCATGAGTTGGAGTTGGTATCTATCCAATGATATGCAATTCTATGTAATCGCTATGGCGTTGTTTTTCATTTTCTCGACTATAAGGTATGTTAATTAACCAACTATTATAGTTAATGTCTTCTTCGAGTATACTTGAATAAATATATTATAAATTTCAGATACTTCTATGCCGCTGTTACGATATTGAGTGCACTTTTAATTATAGGCTCGGTTATTCTTAACGGTTATATTTCACACGTTTACGAATATATCGCGACGTAAGTTACTAAAGTATTTTACTTATTGAGAAATCAAGTTAAGAGGATGCTCTTTCTTATTGTTACAGATTTGATGAACAGAACAATCTTGCAGATATCTTTTATATCCCACCATGGATGAGAATGAATCCATTTATTATTGGGATAATTACGGGTTGCATTTTACATTTAAAGAATAATTTTGTTTTGAAAAAGATAAAGTATATTTTTTTGTTTTATATAACATATTGAAAATAAATAGTCATTAAAATACTTATGGAATATATAAACTTATTCTATAGAAACTAACTAGTTTCATATAAATTAATTATATAGTATCGCATAAATGAAAATGTATTATATTAATTTGACATATACATTTCAGAAACATATAATTTTGTGTTGGTGCCTGGCTATTCTTTGCAAAGTATTCGTACTATTTTTGTCTTACTATCGATACAGATCCGTTCTAGCTACTTCTATTTATGTAGCACTGAACAGAACACTTTGGGGCACATGTATTGCATGTGTTGTAATAGCATGTTCCACTAAACACGGAGGTTCGTTTATTCATTAATAGATAAATACATCTTATAAAAATCGGCATATTTTTAATATATTAGTGATATATTTTAAACATTGTCATAGTTTAAAAACATCATTTTTATCATTGTATGCTTGCTTTGTTATAGGCATCGTTAATCAGTTACTCTCATTCAAGGGCTGGATTCCTCTTAGCAGGCTCACATACTGCGCTTATCTTTTAAATCCGATCATCATACAAGCGATTCATTTATATGGTGAAACGTCGATTCATTTTAAATTACTGTCCTTTGTAAGTATACATATATTTGAAATTTCAGCATTAATAGAGGAATATCGTGAAAAATGCATTAATTTTTTTTA
Source organism: Temnothorax nylanderi (assembly GCF_030848795.1). Taxonomy (NCBI): domain Eukaryota; kingdom Metazoa; phylum Arthropoda; class Insecta; order Hymenoptera; family Formicidae; genus Temnothorax; species Temnothorax nylanderi. Next base: position 15,873 of record NW_027249296.1, on the reverse strand, counting down.
ACTTATGGTTCCAGATTATTATGACTTTGGGATACATTATAATCACTTACCTTTGTTCCTATGTATTATCTTTGATGTTCGAGATGCCCTACATTTCGTTAATGAAAATGTTTATTAAGTACCGCAATAAGCCATATAGAAAGAAAATGGAATCTTGTATACAAACCACATACCTTTAATGATTTAATGTTATACAATACGTGCCAATAGTTTTAGGACGATTGAATAATATAGACTACAAGATCCGAGGTAAAGTAAAACTGATTATTAAGGATGTATATCGCTTAAGTCAAAATAGAGGGATAAAGGTGAAATTTATAGAGATTGTGCACTTATATATCCCAAAAACCTGTGTTTTTGCGATCGATTGTCTGACCCGTTCAAAAGTTATTAACTTTTTAATTTCGTATGAGTTCTTATGGAGATTGACAGATTATCACCCTGGTGGAAATAATTTTACAACAATTTACGTATTTCTGTGAAAAAATACAATCTTCTACAACAAATCACAAATTTGTAGAAATTTGTGAAAATTGTAGAAATTTATGGTAAATTGTAGTAAATTGTAGTAAATTGTAGTAAGTTGTAAAAGATAATAGAAAATTGTAACAAACTTTTTACGAACATTTTTATGAGACGTAGTAAATCGTAGAAGTTGTAGATTATTGTAAAAATCATAACTATTTACAACTATCTACAACATTCTGCGAATATTTTTTATGAGAACGTAGTAAATTATAGAAGTTGTAGATTATTGTAAAAATCACAACCATTTACAACTATGTACAACATTCTACGAATATTTTATGAGAATTTTGTAGTAAATTGTAGAAGTTGTACATTCTTGTAAAAATTACAACTATTTAAAACTTCCTACAACATTCTACGAATATTTTAATGAAAATTTTATAGTAAATTGTAGAAGTTGTACATTCTTGCAAAAATTACAATCATTTAAAACTTCGTACAAAATTCTACGAATATTTTTATGATCTAAATGCAGTTTGTTGTAGAAGTATAAGAACATGTTTATAAAGAGTAACCCTAAAATTGGACATTTTTAGCCCATGGCCCTCAAATTTCGAGGGCCCCCAAAATAGGCTAAACAATAATATTATTTACAACTTTCTACGTTTTTTGTACACAACATACAAGTTTGCATGACATAAAAGGCGCTATACGATTTTTTGTATCAGTATATTCCCTGTAATACGTGGCTAATATTTTTTCAGCATTATGAGTCCATAAAAGATTTGATACATTTTTTATATTTTCATAAAAAGTTACAAGTTGTATTAAATTATTAAAAAATCGTAAGAAATACTTATAATTGCCTTTTTACTTTGCACATTTCTACACACAACAATTCAATGGTGTAAGTTGACGTATTTATCCTAATACTTAACTTATCTTTACTTGTGGAAGTGTTTTATTACAACATAGAGAAAATAAATAATTGCAAGTTGTTTTATTCACATTATAAATACATATGACGATTATACAGTCTAATTACTAATTACAAAATATAGTTTACCTATTAATCGTGTAAACAACCATAGGGAATTTTACTCACATATTTAAACTTATCTATTTGCATAAATATACATGGCCTGACTAAATTTGCTGGCTTATGTACTGTTAAAATACTATTAGTAACATCACATTCCTTTATATGCTCAATAGGGATCAAAGAAAATGTTAAATTTGAAGTTCTTAATCTAAAAGTGTTTATAAATAATATTACTTTTTCCACATTTCCGAATTTTATCAAACAAATTTTATGAATTTGACCAATTGAACCATTATCTAATTGCACAATTGAATCATTTATTTTCTTGCAGCGTTGTTGTTGATAATAAATTGTTGTATATCTTACATCATTATAAATAAGTTTATCAAAAGACAAGCACTTTTCTACTGGCTCGTTAAGTAGTTCTATTTCCTCTTCTGTTAAATGGCAATTTTTTCCAGAACCTACTAACACAGAATTGTCATACAATTTTACGGCTGTTTTTAGTCTTGTTTCAAACAAAGAGTTACAAAATTCATTTACATGATGACTTATTGTTGTTTTATCAGAAAATGAAGTTATATTTTGAAATAATAATATTCTTTTTGTAAACTGAGGTATAATACGAGCTGGACTATGTTTATTTTTTAATAGTAATCTGTTCGCATTTTCAAATGCAAATGCATTATGTGCCCATAGTGGACCAAAATTTTCAACGCTTTTACATAAATGTAATAATAAATGAACATTATATGTCATTATCTCTTTACCGTAAAGTGATTGCAATTTGACAACAAATTTAATAAGTAACGACTTTGCCGTGGCAAGTGCAGTCTGTGTTATTGAATCTTGTAATAGAATATTAATTGCAATTACAAGAAGTGACAAGTGTCGCAAATATTTGTTTGGTAATATTCCGCGTAAACAAGGAAGCGAATAAAATAAAAGCCAGGATCGCCACTCTGATGCTCTCCATAACTTTCGTTCTGTCAAAGGTCTTGGTGTTCTCGTTATTATTTTTGGTGGTGATATGGATAACAAACGATTATTAATTATGTCCATTTTATAAGATTGTCCAATATAGTATTTTTTATTAACTGAAGTAAGAATCGTTTCAGTTATTTGTCGTATTGCACCTAATAACACAGAATGCATATAATCAGGCGGTGAAGAATCTGCCAAATCAAAATATTTTAAATTCATTAAAAAAGACGGTCCTTTTATACCAAAATTGTCCTCAGCAGTAGCAGTTTCTAATGTAACACTTCTCTTCATTAATTCTTTTATATCATAATCAGATCTAAGTACTGGAATATTTATAGAAATTGGGTACTTTGCAACATTATTAATTCGCTCTGTTGGGTGCAAACAGTATGTACATCCAAATGAACCGTTAAATTGCTTCATATTTAACATTTTACAACGAGCAACCGAATCAACAGAAGATAGTAATGGAAAAAATTTAGATGTAACATCCTTTCCTCTATAATTCCACGAAATTCCTACTGTGGACAACTCATTTGCTTGCTGAACAAAAATATCGCCAAATACATTCATGTTAGGTTGTGATTTATCAACCCATAATCCAGCTGGTATTATATATTTTGTACGAATATGTGGTGGCAATTCGTTTATCATTATGTAATAAGGCCATATAGCTACTTTAGAAGTATCTGCTAGCTGGCACCCATCAGTATTAAATATGTAAGATAGATTTAATTCATCTTCTAAACATTTATTTTCTTTATACTTTTACCATCAAAAATATCCTCTAACGCTTTATCATTCTTTTTTTTTCTTGTAAATCTATAGTTAAGATGCTTTATCACGAATTTATTTGATAATAACTTTTTAAATTGATCTTTTAAATTGAACTGAACAAAGGAAGATGTTGCTTCTTTCAGATTAAATCCACACTCACAATTGTTTAAATTTCGGATAGACTCTTTAATACCTAAATATTTCGTACAATGTGGACAATAAACATGATAAACCGCGGATGTAATTTCTGGCGAAAAATATTTATGTAAGTGGAATTTAGTATCTGGTACTATTCGCTCGCCAAATATTACGTTTATCATTTTTAATATATCTGTGATCGCTGTCCACGGTAAAGAATGGCGCAGTCCTATTACTAAAGTCATCAATAAAACTTCGCCTTTAGATGTAGTTGTAGATGCCCCCAAGTGTTCTTCTAAGAATGGATATTCGTCATGTCCCACATTTTCTTCACTCTAAAATTAAAAACGTTAGATTGTTTTTGTGAATGTTGTATAAAGTAACATGAAAACATTTTTAATGCTAAGAAAAACACAAGCACATATACCACAAAATTACGTACTTGATTTGAATTTTCTCTTTCATCATCAATGTCAGTATCAGATAAATTGGCTCCAGAATCACTTGTACTCAGAACATCGTCTAGCTGTAAAAAAATGTTCTCATCATTTATACTCTAATGTAGATTAAAAATTACAATTATAATAAAAATAAAATTTTACATTAGTTTCAAAATAGATTGTATCATCAATATTTTCTTCGATAACCTCATTATTGTTATTATTATCGGCATCATAGAATACAGATTCTTCATATATTCTTGAAGAACTAGGTTCATTGATTTTATTATTAGAAGACTCTTCAAGTGTACATAAATCGTGATCAAATGTTGATATCTGGAATTGAATGTATAAGTGTGTCATAAAGGCAATTATTTTCTTGATGAAAAAAGCAATAAAGTAAATGTATAAAAATTGCATAAATGTATAAATTTTGAAACATTTTATAAAACAACTTACTTGTTGATTATTCTGTGAGTTATTTGATTGCAATGAGTCCAAGTCAGAAAGATCAACTTTCTTTCTTCGCTTTACGGTAGACCGCGGAATGTCTCTTGTACTTCCAGGTTCTAAATATCTTTTATATGGTCCTCTTTTTGACATTTTTAATGGCTGCGTTCGTCTTGACGTTGTAAGGCTGCGTTCTTAGGTTAAGATTTACGAATGTCGGTGAAAACGTATGAATCACGGATCCTCCGTGGTATGGATCTTAATGGCTGCGTTCGTCTTGACGTTGTAAGGCTGCGTTCTTAGGATAATATTTACAAATGTCGGTGAAAACGTATGGATCACGGATCCTCCGTGGTATGGATCTTAATTGCTGCGTTTGTCTTGACGTTGTAAAGCTGCGTTCGGAAACGTCACCCGGGTACACACGGGTTCACACGGTACACTCATGTGCACTCGGGTGACGTTTCCGAACGCAGCCTAAGGCCGCGAAATGACTGTGATTGGTGCTGCTTTCGCGCGTTCCGTTCTGTGCTGTGAATTTTCGCACGCGTAAATATCAATAATTAGTTGTTGTTAACTTGTCTATTTGTGTGTATTACGGCTGTGGTCCGATATTCACATTGCCAGTACTAAAAATCTGTAATGTATACATGATGTAAACTTATAGATTTTCAGTACTGGTACAGTCGTACAGTGGTGTAGTGAATTGAATATATATCGGAACGCAGCGTGCGTTACACTCCAGTGACTCAGTGTTTAATTGTTTTAATTGCAGTAGTTTACTTATAAAGTTCGCAGTTATTTACCATATTATAACTCTGAAAGAGGTTATAATTAAGTGGACATGATGTGGGCATACGTGTACGTTTTAAATACAAAAAAACAAGAATACGTTTCTGTAGACGAGTTGCTTAATTTTTCGTTAGAATCGTACGATGAAAACAAAAATTTGTACGAAAAGAAAGTTTTCTTCTGGCAAAACAAAGCCAATGAATCGCCACTTCCAGTGTACGTTTTATTGATGTCAAGTAAGTGTATTAGCTTTTCCGTTACACTTTATTAATTTTGTGAACAACTATATGAGTGTGTAACATATTATTAAAAAAACCTCTTTACCCAGATAGCATAGTGACGTCAAATGACATATCAATTCCGTCATAATGACGTCTCTAACGGGTCTCTAACCCGTTAGAGACGTCATTATGACGGAATTGATATGTCATTTGACGTCACTGTGCTATCTGGGTATTTTTGTACATAAAATTATTTTGTGGTAATATCAAATGCAAATGGAAAATCTAATTTTTTCAGGTAGTTTACCGCTTCTTAAGACACAAGTATCTAAAAAGAGACCTGTTTTGCCAAAAATTCGTTATTCCGATCTTAACGCAAAATACGAACCACCTGAGAATGAAGTGAATAAACACGTAAAAAGAAAGTCGAAGGTAAATTAAGTATAATAATTATAAAATAAGGTAAAAAATAGTTTTAGTATTATATTTATAAAATAAATTCTTTATTTTAGAAAACAGATGATGTTATTAAAGCAAGGAAAGAGAAAGAAAGTGAAATTATAAAAGCACATATAGACGCTGAGAAACAAAAAGTAAAAAAAAAGCAAGAGGTACGTATATGAATATGAAATTGGAAGTATTAAAGTGTTTATAATGTGTTGTAATGTGTAATGTTAATAATAATAATTGCCTGTTATCTCCAACTAGGACATAGGGCCTCGACTAAGCTTCTCCAACGGGTTCTATTCCTCGCCTTTATCCGTGATCTCCATATCTTTTTGATTGCTCCTGCCTCTTCAACTGTTCTCTTCCATGTTGTTTGCAATTTACCCTTACACCTGCTACGCGTACTATATACCCCGTGGATTCTATTCAAATGCCACTGTCAATATTTAAAGTAAAAATATTGTTAACTTAATAAGTAACAGATAGGTAGTAGTACTCAGTATTAATAATAATTATTTTGAAACATTTTTCAAATGTAACATGTTGAACAATTTTAATTGGTCAATATATGTGTATAATTGCTTTTATAATGAAAATTGTTATTGAAATTGAAACAATTTTGATAAAATTATTTGAAATAGTTTTGTTATTAACTAAAACATAAATATTAATTTGTATAAACAATCAGAAATATTTAACTTAAAAATTAATATTTCATTAATTATATTTTATGTTAAACAATCTTTTTCATTTTAGAATGTCAGCTATGGCAACAGTAGCAAATCTGACTCAGATCAATTATTATTGGTAATAAATTTAAATATATTTTGCTATGCTACACTGCTTTGCTATTTATTAATAAGTATTATTAATTTTGTCATTATTTTGTTTGTTAACATTATTCTTACGTTACATTTTTTAGAAATCTACATATAATTATAAGCTGTTGGATATCATTTCTGCTATTGACGATGCTGAAACAGTAAAGAAAGTGAAGTGTTTATTCAGCGATTATCAAATATGCTTAGCAGAACGTGATGAATTAAAAAAAAAATTAGATGACGCACAAGAAATGATAAAAATTTTGACGGATACATGTGACAATTTCAAACAGACTAATGTTGAAATGGAAAATTCACAGAAATTGGATGCAATATTAAATCTGCTCAAACAAGTAGCCGATTATATGTTTCCTGGTAAGTTATATTCAATACGTGAAAACAGTCAGTGCAGCATTAGTCCCGGTCTACAATAGATGTTTTAAGCCCTAAGCCTTAAGAAATTGATCAATCACAGTCGAATTTGAAGAGAATAATTGTGATTGGTCAATTTCTTAGGGCTTAGGACTTAAAACACCTATTGTAGACGGAGACTTAACGTAAGTGCCCGTCTACAATATGTGTTTTAATTCCTAAGCCCTAAGAATTGACCAATCACAGTCAATTATTCTCCTCAAATTCAACTGTGATTGAACAATTTCTTAAGGCTTAGGGCTTAAAACACCTATTGTAGACCGGGACTAACCTGTTTTGCGCCCATGAGGTAAAATATTTCGAGCGCCCTTTTGTAAGATGTGACGTCATCCTTTTTTGAGAAGTTATAATTATAGATCATAAAAAATTGCAATAATCATTATTATTATCATGTAGAGTGTCGCTGCACTCAGCCAAAACTGGTACAGCAGCTTTAATACATGAAAACAAGTCGAAAATGTCTTATGTTTAAATCCCAATGGTTTCGGAGTTATCGAGTCTTGAAGTTGCTTTTGTAATAATAAATCATAAATTGTTTAGGGCCAGTTTTTCAATAGTCGTTTAAACTATAGTTTAGCTAAAGTCACTCTTTCTCTTTTTCTAAAAGGGATAGTTATGTCCATTTCTACCAATGTAAATTAACTTTAATCTCGGTTTAACTTACTTTTTATTTTTTTCTAGTTCTTAAATTAGAAAAAGATAAAAAATTAATTAAACCAAGATTAAAGTTAATCTACAAGAGTAGAAATGGACATTAGAAAGAGACAGAGTGTCGAGTTGAGCTAAGATTAAAATTAAGCGACTATTGAAAAACTGGTCCTTAACGTTCTTTAATGCTGTTTAATGCTTTACAAAAGGTGCTCTACCAGAATGAGATTCACGATTCAAAACAACTGTGGCAACTGACACTTAATGCTTAATGTAGAGCAACTTCAATACCTTATAACTTTGGAACCGTTCAGATTCGGACATATGTTTATTAGACATTTTCGACTTGTTTTTGTGTGCTAAAGCCGATGTACCAGTTTTGGCACTGATACTATGTTATGCGGAGTAAATTATCGTAAGTTACTACAAAATCCCATTTACGCGAAGGAATTATCGTAAGTTAGTCTGTAAAAGGATTTATTTGTATTTTTTCTTGTATTTATAATTGTATTTATAATTGTATTTATAATTACTATGATATATTTTATAATTTTCTTTAATAGATACAAGCCGAGATAAACGAGATACACCAAGAGTAATAAAGATGAGCAAATTATCTGTGAAATACCTGATGTTCATATATCTGCAGATGTATATAATAACATAATGAGAGAAAAGGAACCTAGCTCCTTTATTACTAATATGTCGTATGCAGTGTGGGGACCAGAGGTGTTGGCCAGTCGTTGCGTTCGATCGCAATCCAATGTGGTAAAACCTGCGTTGACTCCAACTAAAAAATATGGCATTCTTAATGAGTTTGAAAAATGGATGCGGATCAAACGCAAAATGCCACAAATGTTAATTGACGAACAATTACATCGTTCTAAAGTTAACAAGTACTTCAATGGTGCAATAACTGCCGCCCGCAAGAAAATCAACTACAAAATGAAAGGAACATTGAGCCAAAAAAAAGCAGTTGAGAGTAAAAGAGCAGAAACAACGAAGGCGAAATCAAATAATCAAAACATAAATTGGACAGTGGAATAAAAAAGTTTAAGACAACGAAGGAAGAAGAAGAAGAAGAAGAAGAAGAAGAAGAAGAAGAAGAAGAAGGAGAAGAAGGAGAAGAAGGAGAAGGAGAAGAAGAAGAAGGAGAAGAAGAAGAAGAAGAAGGAGAAAAAGAAGAAGAAGATGCAAGTGATACGAGCGAGGAGACAATAAGCGATAAGACAATTGACTATGAAACATTTATCAAAAACAAAAACCAGCAGTCAAAAAAACAAAGTAGAAAATAAGTGATATAATTAAATGATAAGAATTAATAACACTAATATATATATGTAACAATTTTATTGCTTACCTACCTGATACTTATTAATACACTTATTATAATAATACTTACCTATTTGAATAAAATTTAAAATTTGGATAATTAAATTACTTTTTAAAAATAAGAAAAAAATTATATTTATTTTAAAGTCCTGTATTATTTATGTTTGTGTAACACTTTCCGTTTTAAATATCATAAATTTATGTGAATTGTATAATATAACAGTGTTTTTTTTAACATTTAATTAATTTTATTCGTCATTAGATTATTTACATAGTTAAATTGTTTTGTAAAAGTTTGTAAATAATTTTAACAATATAGGTCTGTTTCTATTCTTGCACTGCTGAACTAGTGCACACTGGTGCAAAAGTTAAAGTGACAAGTATATTTTGTTTCACTCTAACTTTTGCACCAGTGTGCACTAGTTCAGCAGTGCAGGAATAGAAACAGACCTTATTATGCATAGAAAGTTGCAGATTCCAGCATAGTTCGATGTAAAAATGTCGAACACATGTCGCATACTTACATCTAAAAAGTTGTAGTTTTGTCATAAAAATTTCTACGTAAATTTATGAAATACTACAAACATGGCCCAAATCGCGCACTTTTGACGTGAAATTACGTAAAAATAGTTTGAAAAGTTGTAATTACATTAGAAGAAATTGTAGTTTTCACGTAATTATCGCGTAAAAATCGGAAAATTATTTCCACCAGGGCAAATATATGCATTCAGAATATAAAGAAAAAAATAGAGAACAATTCTTGAAAAAATTACTGTGTATAGAGGATACATTGGCACAGATTCTCAATAAATTTCACGATGATTCACTGACTAGTTTCTGAGAAAAGAAATAAAAACTGCAGCACTCTCACAGATCTTGGCGTTCGACCCTAAAAACACGGCAACGTCGCACTGCGAGCTCGGTAACTATATATATGTTTTTTCACATTTTTGCTGCCGGTTTCGATATTTTTAGCCGATGTTTATATACGGCCTCTGATGTCTCATTTCCCTTTATACCTTAAAAGTGGGTTTTTACATTTCAACATTTTTTAACCTCACTACTAACCTCAGCATGTTAATGATATAAAGGGTACTACCGGTAGCTCCGGTAACTTAGCCGGTCAACTTCGACTTTATTAATTTTTTTTTTAATCGTTTGTTGGTCGTTTGTTGGTGATTTGGCCTAATTACAACGTTTGTTGGTTCTTAATTTTTTTTTAATTAAAAAAGAAAAATTAGCGTTAAGTTAGCCGGAAAAATCTCATTTTTAATTAAAAAACGGTCTAATCGATGCGTAATCGTTGCTGATGATTGTTGGTCTAATTTTAGCGTTTGTTGGTTTATTATTAGTCTTAAAAATGAAAAATTATCTCACATTAAACCCGCATCTGCAGTAATCGAAGATTGGTTTATTTGCTTACGACTTGAGGTTTATTTCTATAAATGTAAGGCTAACATCTATAAAACTGGCTATGAATACGGGCCTTAACATCGGCAGAAAATCGCGAAAAGATCAAGAAACATGGTGGTATTTCCTGTCTTTTTGCGCCAAGCCATCGTTTGAACGAGAGACCGAGTGAGATTAAAAGGTAATTAATGTAGAATTCTATATGCTAATGTTTTAAGCAGAACGTTCTTTGATTTCTAATAGCGTTTTTCACTGGCAGAGCTGGTGCGCATTCAGTGCACATTAAAGCCGTCGTACACAAACCAACGTAAAGTGTATGTTTAGTATAAACAGGTTAAATCATGAAATCCTCAATATTCTTTATTGCTGATGTAAAAAAACTACAATGCAACATATGTATTTTCATCGTGTCTTTATCTTTCTGTTTTTAGTTCACCTTGCAGCTGTCGCTGACATGCTTTGCCGAATACGTACTTCATTTACGCGACTCAATCCCGACATGATGTACGTGCATCAGGATTCCGGTCTAATCAACATCGCGTATTTCAAATTCGACATCGATGACATCTCCGGAGAGTCAGACGCAAAGAGACCGGTACCCTTCCGCTTGACGCCCAATATCTTCGAATTCTCACAACTATAGGTCAGTCAGACACAATCTCAATCTTCTCGTCTGTCGACGTGAAAATAAAAAGATATCTTGGTATAGACATCTCTTGTGCTTGGATAAATTCAAATGTTATATAGAAATACTTGTAGTAAATCCGATATTCGTTACTGTGCAGACGGTTGCCAAATTCTTTCAGGTTTCACGATGTTAATTCTTTTGCAGGAGTTTGCGGACCATTGACCGCTAGCGCGATCGCCACAGCGCGCTGTTTGGTTCAGCCCACGTTCCAGCTGCATGCTATACTTCGCACAATTTTGCGGGATGAAGTGATTGCGGACCATAAACGGCAAGAAGACGCCGAGGGCACATCACAAGCGCCGACCGATCTGAAGGGTGAACTTCTGATAAAGATGGTGAACCACGCGGTCAACGCGATTGTCGGTAGACTAAATTCTCTCGCGAATTTCGACGGCATTGACAGTAAGGTCAGCACACTAGTAGCCGCTGCCAATAGCCATGACAATCTCTGCAGAATGGATCCCTCGTGGCACCCATGGCTGTAAGATACAGAACGTTTGGCCTAACAACACATTTGTGCTATAACGAACGAGAAAAGGATTATAGTATATTGTGTTACAAGTGCGGAAAGTTGGCTGTTAGTCACGAGCGCGGGTAGGCGCATGAGCCTTCGGCCTTCGGCTCATGCGCCTACCCGCGCTCGTGACCAACAGCCAACTTCCGTACGTGTAACACATACTATTTTGTATTACTAGACACCACAGACGCCCGCTTCGCGCGCGCTATTTAGCTTTAACATTATGCTATTACTATTACACTATTAACTTCTTGATACACACAACTGTCAAAATATACGATGACAGCTGCAAATGAAGTAAGCGCAGCGAGATAACCAATCGGCATCGCGGAAAAGAGGCTTCAATTTTTCGATACAAACGAAACATTATGCTATTACTGTTACACTATTAACTTCTTGATACACACAACTGTCAAAATATACGATGACAGCTGCAAATGAAGTAAGCGCAGCGAGATAACCAATCGGCATCACGGAAAAGAGGCTTCAATTTTCGATACAAACGAAATTCACTCAGTTAACACGCCTTTTTAAAAGTGGACTAGACATTACAGACGCGCGCGCTTCGCGCGCGCCATTTAGCTTTAACATTATGCTATTACTATTACACTATTAACCCTTGATACACGCAACTGTCAAAATATACAATGACAGCTGCAAATAACTCGCACAACGCATCGAGATAACCAATCGGCATCGCGGAAAAGAGGCTTCAATTTTTTGATACAAACGAAATTCACTCAGTTAACACGCCTTTTTTAAAAGTGGACTAGAACAACACAGGCGCGCGCTACGCGCGCGCTTTTATTTTATTTCACGAATAGAACAACACAGGCGCGCGCTACGCGCGCGCATTTATTTTATTTCATCACGAATATACAACCATACATTTGATATATGTTTATTAGAAGTGAAGAGGTAAGTCGCTAATATCGACATAGGTCCTCTAAAGCGACACCTTCTTATTTCTCGAAAACTAAACACCGCACTTATTAATGCTGATGAGGACCTAATTTACTTATATAATTATAGACGTAAAACCCATAGACGTAAAAACGAATCATTCAAAAGCAATTATTAAAAATAAAATTTACCCATATTTCTTTTACTAATTGTACAGTTTAAATAATAGTGAATATATTATTGATAATATTAGATCATTTACATGTTTTAACGTCCTAAAACTATTTAAATTTTTCTTTTTTTTATTTTTCTCATAATGCAGTTTTATATTTAAATATAAAATTGAGATGCAACGTAAACTGGCATACTTATGATAAAACAGATTATAAGGTAGTAAAATCAAATCGAATAGAATAAAAAACACAGCATAAGAAGATCTTGCTGCGAAATTATGAGATAAATTTACTGGCATGCTGTCGGCATACTGCCAACATTTTGTTATGTGGGATAAAGCAATTGTGAAGCAACACACAGTAACAGACTACGAAGGTAGAAAATGAAAGGGTTTCGAGTTTAAATCCTGATCGGCTCTGTTATTTTTCCGTTTACACCCCTCTCGCTGTCCAAAATTTCCTTCCGTATCTTTCCTCACCCTCACTACACTCCTTGTTTTCTCGTATATTTCCATGATCCCTTTTCCAATCTCTCACTCACCCATGGTTTTTTCAGACATCTTCCCAAAACCCTCCTGTCCACTGAATCAAATGCTGCCCTTAGATCGACAAAAGCAGCCTTCTTTTTCCTCTTTAATCGCTTCCCTATCGCATAATTCAGTGTGTAAATGTTGTCCACCACTCCTCTCCTCTTCCTAACCCTGCTTGGCTTTCTGAATCATCCCCTTCTCCACCATCTCTTCCCCTCACCTATTTGCTAATATCGACGCGTACACTTTGTACGCCGTCGCATCAGCGTAATCCCTCTATGCTCACTCACCTCTTTTGCCCCTCTTCTTCGCTATCGGAACGACTACTCCGTCCTTCCCGCCTCTGGAAAACCTCTCCTTTCCATACTTTCCTGCATCTTCCCATAACGCCTTTCTTAAACCACTTCCCTCATAACTCTACACTTCATTTTCTATCTCGTTTCTCCCGCCGCTTTACCTTTTTTCAGCCCTTTCAGCACTCTCTCTACTTCCTCCCATCCTATCTCCTTCTCTTTCTCCACTTCCCCCTCCGCCCCTTACTCTCCCTCCTCTCGTTCTCCTAGCCTTCGCTTGTATTCCGTTCCTTCTACATCACCCTAAAGTATTTATCCCACTCCTCTATTGTTATCTCCTTATTAATTTCTACCCTTCTCTCCTTTCCTTGTTTATTACTTCCCACACCTGCTTCTCTGTTCTCGCCTCTCTTGCCTCTTTCAGCAGATTTCCCTTTTTTCTCTCCTTTTCCTCACACATTTCCTTATACTCCTTTCTTTCTCTCTTATGATCTTCTTTGTGTTTTCTTCCTCTTTTCCAGTCTCTTAATAACTTTTCTACCTCCTCCCTCTACTTCCTACAGTCCCCCATCCCACCATACTCCCTTTCCTTCTGCCCTTCTTTTTACTCTTCTCACCCTTACTTCCATCTTAATTTTTTTTTGTCAACTTTTTGACCTCTTTATCTATTGCCCCCCCTACCTATTTATACCTCCTCCGTCCTTCTCTAAACTCCTCTCTTGCCTCTTTCGAGACCAGTCCGTCTTTAAACCCACCTCTCTCCCTCCGCTATGTCCCTCTCCTGTCACCAACCCCCCCCCCCCTTTGTCCACCCGTACTGCTACTGATTGGTGATCCGAATCTACCTCACACCCCATCTCCAATCTTGTCACTCTTTCCCAAGCTTTTCTATCTCCTATTGCGTATTGATCACTGTTTCCCCCCCTTCCTCCTGTAAAAGTCACCTCCCCTCTCCTCATCTCCCTCCTTTGCACCGTTCATATTTCCCATCCTTCCTCTTCCATCCATCTAATCAGCCCTTCCCCCTACCTATTTTCATTTTATCTTTTGATTTTCTTTCAACAACTCCCTCTTCTCCATCCTCCAGCGCTCCTTTCTCCCCTGTTCTCGCATTAAATCGCCCCCCCCCAATATCCTCTCTCCTCTCTCCCTTCCCCCTCTTTTACCGATTTTATCTTACTCATCATCTTATCCAAGTTGCCGCTTACGTAAACTGTTGCCAATCTCCATTTCTCCTTCTTCCATCTTACTTCTCTAATCATGAACTCTCCTTCTCCACCCATTCTTCTTCCTCTTCTAACCCGTTTCTGACTCCCATCATTATTCCACCTATTGCTCTTCCTTTTCTTCCAACTCTTTTCTTTCCTTGCACCCTGTATACTCCAGTTGAACTCCTTTGGCACCCTATTCTTCATTTTCTTCCCATTCCTCCTGTTCCAGCCACGTCTGCACCAACCTCACGACATCCCACTCTTTATCCTTTCCCAAAACCCTTTCTGTTTTCCCTTCACTCCCGCTACATTCCAAAAGCCTATTTTTAGGCTTCCTTCCTGTTCCTTCCTTTCTTCCTCCCTCCTTAATTTCTTTCTTTCCCCTTCTCTTTTTCCTCCCTCTTTTTCCTCTCTTTCACTCCTTTTTACTTTCCCCACTTTACTCTTTCTGACTCCTTCCCCCCTCCCCTCAGCCTCATCACCACTCCCTTTTTTCCTACTTTTCCTCCCCCTCTTCTCTCCGCCCTTCCCTCCTTCACCACCATCCCTTTCACTACTACATTGTTTTTCCTTCTGTCTCTCTCTTCTACCTCTCTCCACTTTTCTAGCTTTCTTACCTTCGCTTCCCTTGCTTTATCTCTTTTTCCTATCTCCCACTTTCCTTCATCTTTCACTTTTCCCTGCCCTTCCTTCCTCCCATTTCTCTCCTTCTTTATACTCTCTAGCCTTCCTCTCAACTTTCCTATCTCCTTCTTTAATTCCTCTCCCTTTCCTTCTGCCATTTCACCTCTCTCCCTCCACATCCGTCCTCATATTCCTAATCTCATATCTTATCATTTCTCTCTCTTTCTTGCATTCTACCCCTTGCTCTTTCTGTTCTTTCCTTAATTCCCGTATTTTCTCCATTATTTTACTCATTATCCCTATCATCTGTTCTTTCCCCTCTGGCAATCTCACCATTTCCTACTCCTTTTAAACGTTTCTTTTCTTCCTCTCTTCTTTTCCCCCTTCCACTCTTTTTCTTTAAATAATCGTCTATATTCCCCTCAATACATAAACTCGCACTTCTCTCTCTCTCTCTCTTCTCTCTCGATCTCTCTCTCTCTCTCTCTCTCATCTCTCTCTCTCTCTCTCTCTCTCTCTCTCTCTCTCTCTC